>NW_027070565.1:12440-75325 GCF_002906115.3 Quercus suber | reverse complement strand
TATATATATATATATATATAATTATTATCAGAAATTGGTTATTCTTAACATATAAGTCTTGCTCATGTCCCTCTTAATCGAAGGATTTGAATGTATAACATAAGATCTACAAAATTTTATATATGTGCTTTAGATATGATTGCAATAGCTCTATTTTTTCTTTTTTTAACTAAAGTGGACTTTCTATTTCAAAGAACTGTATAATTAGGGTCAATGAAAATGAAATTGAGATAATAGGATGTCAAAGATGTGATTAATCATTGCAATTTCCAATCCACGATTAATTGATGTCACATTGAAGGTTCTATGCTGTATTGGTGAGCTTCACAATATTTCTACTCAGAAAATTCTATCAGAATGTGATATAATTCTTCAAACACAGCACAGTAGTTATTATTATGATTTAAAATAAAAATAATCCTATAATCCTTGCAACATGTGGGGGTGGGGGGAATAAGATTAAATATAAGAGAAGAAAAAATTTGAGTCTATCTCTACCAAAAAAAAAGAGAGATAAAGATGTGATGGAAGAGATTTCCTTTTCTTTTCATATATTCATTCCAGTGATATAATTAAAAGAATTTTACATGATTGAACATGAATAAACATTTTCATCACTAAACATTTGATTAGGATAAATATGTTGAGCTGAGTATTGGGGAGGATAATAGAAAACATTAATTCCCCCTTCTGCGCCTTTTTTATTGTCATTGCCCTTGCTTTGTGATCCTACTTTATCTCCTTGTTCTTGCTTCACAATCTCCACATGCTTCCTCAGTCGCTTCTTGATGGATTCAACAAGCTTCGGTGGATCGAATGCGCCTTTCACAATCACTCTTGACGTTTCCTTATTTGTTTCCACATTTAGAATTCCTATTATGCAAATTTCAAAGAAAATAGAAATACATTAACTTAATGTTTCACCCCAAAAAAAAAAAATCTCAGTTTGGTTTTAGAATTTCACTTAAAAAAGGAACTAAATAGAGAGATTTACTTACCTTTCATTCTCTCTATACATTTCTTGATATCATTTGCACAACCTTCACAATGCATGTACATTTTGAGCACTACAACCTTCACTTGAACCTGTATAAAGAAAAGTAAAAATAAGAGAGAAAGCACACATAACCTATTGACAGAGTGAGAACTATAATAGATTTTTGAAAGAGAAAAATTTGGTGCAATTGTAATAGACCTCTTGCTTCTTTTCTGGTTCTTTTTTCTTATTTTTATCCTCTGGTTTTAGTTTGGGAGAGATCAGCTCAACATTTCTACTGTATTTCTTCTGAAGTGTTTGTAGGGCTTTTAGTGGATCAGCATTTTTTCCCTTCACAACCACCTTGCGATTTGCACTATCTATCACAACATCTTCCACTCCTAATCATTCATATATGCACAAATTTGATTATCAAAATAAATAAAAGAACAAAAGACACACACACATATGAAGTGAATCATTCAAACATTACCATCAAGTCTTTTCAAGCATCTAGAAACTTTTTGGCAGCATCCTTCACAATGCATGAACACTTTCAACACAATTTCTTTATTGGAATTTCCTGTATTTTTCTCTTCCTTTTTTTCCTCACTTTTCATCTCCTCCTTCTCCACTGGCTGCTTATTTTTTCCCTAGTGAAACACAAGAAATTTCATTGCCATAGAATAAAAGTATTGACTAGTATAGAAATTGACCAAAAGTGAAATGGTTTCCTACCTTTCCCATTGCTTCTCTTCTTAGTTAGGTTGTGTTGGTGCCAATTGCCAAGTTTTACATGGAGTGTCTTCAAACGAAATATAAATAATACTCTATAGTAATGATTTCTCTTTTTCTCCTCTCTGTTTTAGGCAATTCTTACTAATTTGTCAATTAATTGTCTTTCCACAAAGAGAGATTACAAGACAAAATACCATTCACCAAAAATGGACGTCATCAACTACAGATATGGAAGCTATCAATTGGTTTTTATAATAATAATTGTTATCAATGAATCATAATAGTTTTCAATGTCTTTTAATTTACCTTTAACCAAATGGGTGAAATACCATAAACATGTCTAGTTGTTTCCTACATATATAATTGATAAAGTTTCCATTAAAATAGGTTGAGTTTAGAGAAACAAATAACAAATTAAGAGCTTTCTCAAAAAAAAAAAAAAAAAAAAAAAAAAAAAAAAAAAAAAAAAGAGGGAAAAGGGGGTCAGGCTCAAGTTAATGGGCCGAATGCACACGAGAGGACTGTTTCACATCCGAAAAGAGGGATGCGGAGAAGACAAGGCCCAGAGTGGAGTGGAATCCTCTTGGTGAAGGATCATCGCTGTCCGAGGAGGATATCTCCAGTCCGAGGAGGACATCTCCTGTCCGAGGAAAATGTTTTGCTCTGATATGATATCGGAGACTAATTGAGTAGGGAAAAGCCTGAATGACTGTCCGAGGACTCCACCTGATCAAGATAAGCTCAAAGCATATTCAGGAACGATAAGGATAGGGAAATATCTGAGGGAAAGGCTGCTGCCACCGTATTCAATGCATTGCAACAGCTTTTCTGGCCGCATTTATGTGGAGAAGACCTCTGAACAGTGCATCCTAACCTACCGCCACTCACACAGAGATGAAAAGAAGCTGCCTGACGTGACAGGTACTTAAGCAAGTTCATGGATGGGGAGCACGTAGACGATGGAGATGAGGGTAAGAGTGACTATATAATAGAGGGAGCACCTGTCAATGAGACCCAGAAGAAGAAGGGGAGAAAAGAAAGAGAAGAAAAACAATAGAGTGTTTCAAACCATCAATGTATACAAACTGATCAATGCACAGTTGAAAGGGTTATGATCCATTGTTATTAATCCCTTGCTAATTCTAGTTCTTTGACCCATACTCTACAAATTAATTGTCTTTGGGTTTACGTAAAGAAAGAACCCTACAATTGGCGCCGTCTGTGGGAAGAGCTTGAGCGTAAGGGAAGAGTAGCAGCGGTTGGTCATGGCTGGTCAAGGGCAACAACCGGCAGAATCTGGGGCCTCCCAACATATTGATCCTTTTCTTAATCTGAGCGGAGGCAGGCGTGAAGGTAGTGTGCATACTACACACACTGAGCGAACCCAGTCCTCGAGTGGAAGTCGCTTCCCCATGCAGAGAAAACAGCATGCTAATAGAGATTGAAAGGTTGAAGAGGGAGTTACGCCATGAGAAGAGGAAACGCGCTGTACCACACCCTGATGACGACTTGGACGACGGGCAAGAATTACCTATGAGCAGAACTCTCAAACTCCAATCAGCGAGACTTTCTCGTATGAAGCTGAGCACCCTCGTGAGAAGCGACCTCGAGGGTTACCATATGGAGGGGTGGGCAATGATGCCATGAGTAAGGCCCTGAATCAGATCTCCAGGTCACCCTTTACACGTAGGATCAAGGAGCGGAGATGCCTCGGCGTTTCAACCAGCCAACCTTTACTATCTAAAGGCAAAACTGACCCTGTGGAACACGTTAGCCATTTTAACCAAAAAATGGCTGTTATGCCAGAAACGAAGCTCTGATGTGCAAGGTATTCCCCTCCAGTTTGGGTCCTGTAGCCATGAGATGGTTTGATAACCTGAGGGCCGATTCCATCGATTCTTACCAAGAGCTTACCAAGCCTTTGGTTCACGATTGTCACCTGCCGAAGGGTGCCCAGCCCTTGTCCTCTCTTCTGTCCTTAGCATGCGTGAAGGTGAGACACTGAAGGCAGTACTCGGATAGATACTGGAGATGTTTAACGAGATGGAAGGCAACTTCGATGCCATGGCCTTGGAGACGTTCAAGTTGGGTCTCCCCACTGATCATGGTAAGAACGTCCTTGTCGGCAAGCCCGTTGTTAGCATGCGCCAGCTCATGGATCGCATTGAGAAGTATAAGAGGGTTGAAGAGGATCGGCAACAGGAGAAGGGTAAGGATAAGGCTACCACCCAGGACAGGAAGGACTTTAGGTCGGATCGCTATAACAATAATAAGCCGAGGAGAGATTTCGCTGGACACTCAGGTTCAGCAAATGCCCAAACAGTTAACACCGTGTTCAAAGAGCCCGTTCATCAAGTCCTGGATAAGGTAAAGAATGAACCATTCTTCAGATGGCCGAATAAAATGGTGGGGAATCTGGATAGACGCAATCATAATGTCTATTGTCAGTACCACCAGGACCACGGCATACGACTGAAGACTGCAGAAACTTATGGGACCATCTTGGACCAACTGGTCAGCAAAGCAGATTGAAGCATCTTTTACATCGTTCCAGCGGAAGAGGAGGGCAGCCAATTTCGGATGCCGAGAAAGGGGATTCTGCATAAACCCCCTTTGGGTGTTATCAATGTTATTTTGCAGCACCAGGAAGGACAGGATCCCGGCCATCGAAGGTCATGTCCGTGGCTCGGTTGCCGGTGGGAGATGCTGATAAGAATCCGAAGAGCCTGGGCATGCTGTACCCCTCGTTCTAGGCTTTTCAGACGAGGATAAAGCTGGGACCATTCAACCTCATGAGGACGCCTTGGTGGTTACCCTCAGGATTGGGGGATATGATGTAAGAGAGTGATGGTAGACCAGGGCAGCGCGGTGGAGATCATGTATCCTGATCTTTTCAGGGGATTGAATCTCGTGCCCAGTGACTTGGCTCCATATTGCTCCTCTTATTCAGCTTTTGAAGGAAGAATGGTTATGCCGAGGGGCAAATACGACTGCCAGTGCAAACGGGCTCGGAAAATCGTTGAAGTGAATTCGTCGTGGTGATGTTTACTCCCCTTATACGGCAATTGTAGCCAGACCCTGGTTACACACCTAGGGGCTGTCTCTTCCACTCTGCACCAAAAGGTCAAGTATCCTTCCGAGGGGCGTGTTTGTGAGATCCGTGGAGATCAGTCCTCGGCTAGGCAATGTCTGGTGGCGGCTATACGACACGGGTCCGAGGGTGAGCCTTCGAAATGGCGGTCAAAGACCTATAGCAGTTAAAAGGGAGGTTGTCGCCGCCGGTGGGCAGGATGAAAGTGTAAAATGCGAGGACTTACGCGGGTCTTGGTTGGGGCTAATCCTGAAAGATACTTTCAAATTGGATCCCAGATACCTCATCAGAAAGAGAAGAGCTAGTTGAGTTCCTTAAAAGAAATATTGACATATTTGCGTGGAGTACCTATGAAGCCCGGGGGTAGATCCGGAATTCATTTGTCATCATTTGAGGGTTAACCCTCTGAGTATACCAAAGAAGCAACCTCCTCGGAGGCCATCTAGAGAGCACGCTGAAGCAGTCAGAGAGGAGGTGCGAAAGCTCAAGCAGGCCGGGGCTATTAAAGAAATTTTTTATCCCGAGTGGCTGGCGAATACTGTGGTAGTAAAAAAGAAAAGCGAAAAGTGGCGAGTCTGTGTAGACTTCACGGACTTAAACAAAGCCTGCCCTAAGGACCCCTTCCCTATGCCGAAGATTGATCAGTGGTAGATGCTACTGTCGGCCATCCTCGGATGAGCTTCTTAGATGCTTTCCAGGGTATCATCAGATCCCCCTTGCTCCAGACGACCAGGAGAAGACCGCTTTTGTTACCCCCATTGGTAACTACCATTATAAAGTGATGCCTTTTGGTCTGAAAAATGCAGTTCTACGTATCACGGATGATGACCAAGATGTTCGAATCACATTAGGCAAAAGCATTGAGGTTTATATAGATGATATGGTGGTTAAAAGCAAGCTTGTTTCTGAGCATTTGAAGGATCTTGATGCGGTTTTTGAGGTTCTGAGGAAACATAAGTTGCGCTTGAACGCGTCGAAGTGCTCGTTCGGAGTTGGGTCAGGCAAATTTTGGGCTACATGGTCACGCACAGGGGAATCGAAGTCAATCCTGATCAGATAAAGGCTATCCAGGATCTACAGCCCCTCGGAATCCGAAGGAGGTCCAAAAGCTAACGGAATGACGCTGCGTCTAAACCGATTTTATATCCAGTCTGCGGACCGATGCAAACCCTTTTCTCGTTGATTAACAAGTGGAAGGATTTGAATGGAATGAAGAATGCGCCTCGGCTTTCCAACAGCTTAAGGATTACTTATCTCGGCCGCCGATTATGTCCAGCCTTGAGCTAGACGAAGTTTTATTTGCCTATATCACAGTGGTCCTCACCTGTAAGTTTAGTGCTGATAAGAGTGGATCAAGAGTACAGAGGCCAGTCTACTGTGTAAGCAAGTCGCTGCATGAAGCCGAGATCAGATACTTGCCGTTGGAGAAGGCCATCTGGCCGTAGTGCTTGGAACGCGGAAATGCCTCACTACTTCCAAGCCCATACTGTCGTCGTGCTCACGCAACTTTCACTTAAAACAGTACTTCGAAGTGCCGATTATACGGGGAGGATAGCCAAGTGGGGCACCCATTNCTTGAGCCTGACCCCCTTTTTCCCCTCAATATGCATTTACCCAGTTGAGACTAAGCTATGTGGATTTTCGCTAATTAATTTTAATTGGAAGCTAAAATGGCTAATTAAAATTAATTGAGTGAAAATTTGTGATTTGTTAAGTCCATATTTATTCATGTGACTTAGTGCATTGAATCAAAATTGGTTATCAAACACTAAGTGATACTGTGATTTTTTTTAATCAATTATCTCAAGAAAAATCATTTTTAAACATCATAATTATCATTCCAAAATATCCAACATCATGAACAACACAATTGTTTAAAACAGTTTTCTATTTTAATTCTAGTATGTCTTTTAAATCTAAAAACCTCAACATCATTTGCAAGAGCCAAATATGTTGCAAAATCAAAACTTTCGTTCAAAATTAAATCTTGTTGCAAATCTCAAAACCTTTTTAAAATTTTATTTAAATTCGGAGCTATAGATTAACCTTAATTAATCTTCAATTTAATGTTAGATCTAGGAATTCATTTGTTGACGTAAACTCAAAGTGTTGCTTTCATATGCTCAATTACAACTTTAATTTCAAAATAAGATAAATTTCAATTTCCAATATTCCAGTTTCAATTTGATGCAATGCATTATACGTCTCAAGTGCTATGCCATGTTTACGTGAAGGGAAATGTAATGGGCCACCGTAATCTAGAACACCAATTTTTACCAAACAGGATAAATGTCTAACATATTTCCACCTTGTAAGTTAGTCCCCGAATCTAGTTCTAGGGTTTTAGATTAGTGCTAATTCAATGCAACTTTTTTACTTTGATATATAGAATGTAACTATGAATCAAAGTCTCATACTTTCTTTAAAATGTAACCAGGACCCAAAGCTTTAAAATTTTTATCAAATGTAAATTTTTTCAATTATTCAATGAAATCCAAATATTCAATTCAATTTATTAAACAAGTCTAAAATTAAAACTCAAGCCTAACTTTGTTTATAAACAAATAAATATGAACGGGTTTTTTATCGAGTCAAATTCAAGTTGTTTATGAATGGCTTGATTTATTTTATTTACTGTTTTACTTAAAAGTTACTCCTAAAGACATTAGGAAGTGCCAACTTAACCAATGAGTTATCAACTTCTAGTAAAAAAATTTCTCAAAAAAAAAAAAAAAAGAAAAAAAGAAAAAAGAAAAAAAGAACTTCTAGTATGTAATTGTCTTCTCGTATTTTGATAGTTGTTGTAGATTTAACCGGGTTAGAAGAAATAACAATGATGTGGATTATAATTTATGTATATGGGTTTATTATCAACGTATTTGTTGGGTGTCTATTGTCTCAGTATTTTCCATTTCGATCGCTAGATCTTGGGAAAGGATCTCTCTTATTTTATGTTAATTCTGAATGAAATTGTATTATTATTGAAAAAAAAAAAATGACAAAGCCTGTACATAAGCAATGAGTTATGTGGATGTCGATTATGGATTACGGGCTTATGTTTGTTGGTTGCCGAATATGCTGGAACTAGAGCATCCACAGCAGGTGTGACAAATGTGCCAAATGCCAAATATTTGGCACATTTGCCACACCAAACACAAAAATATAGTTTTATCAAATGTGTTAAATTTTCAAAATTTTGCAACATTGAACAGTGTCCTCACAAATTTGGCATGGTACGAACAAAATGTGGCATATGATATGTTATTTTTTTATTCAGCTTTTCTCTCTCCTCTCACTTCTTTAATTGATTTTTTCTCTCTCCTCACAATCTGTCTCTCTCTCCCAACCGGTGTTCTTTCCTCAAATCAAACCCAAAAATCTTCTTTCTTCTCTCTTTGCACCTCAAATCAAACTCCAATTCCTAGTTCAAAAGAAAACCCAGAAATGGAATCATCACAAACCTAGAAAGAACAAAGGAATCGGCAATGGAGGTGAGGTAAAGCTTGGTGCCAGGGACAGCGAAGCCATGAAGATCAGTGTTGAGGTGAGATTAGAATCGTGGGTTGCCGGTGCTAGTGGGTTTTGGTTGGCGATGCAAGTGGATTCGTGGCTTTGGGTTGGCAGTGCTAGTAGTTTCGTGGTTTGGGTTACCGTGTTTTTTAGGTTTGAGTCATGAAGATCGGCGTTGAGGTGAGATTAGAATCATAGGTTGCCGGTGCTAGTGGGTTTTGGTTGCCAGTGTAAGTGGATTTGTGGCTTTGGGTTAGCCGTGCTAGTAGTTTCGTGGGTTTAAGTTGTTGTGTTTTTTGGGTTTGGTTGTGTTTTCTGAGTTTGAGTTGCTGTGTTTTCTAGGTTTGGTTAAATGTGTTTTAATGGGTTTTGTGGTTGGTTGTTGATGACGGTGGTTGTGGTGGTGGTTTTGTTTTCAATTTTTTGTTTTGCAATAGATTGTGGCTGCCACGATGGTGGTGGTGGTGTGGCAGCGGCGGCAGCAGCAGTGTTGTGGTTGTTATTTATTGTGTTAGATATATTATTTTATTGTATTGTTTATATTATTTTAATGTGTAGTAAATATTATTTTAATGTATAGAATTGAATAATAGAACATCTGATAAATGGGATGTTGTAAAATGATGAGATAAAATAATAAAGTAGGTCTTTGATGTGGCAAAATGGCATAAATTATGCCACAGTTGCTGTGGATGCTCTTACAGGATATTGTTGTTCTATACTTCTATCTGCCACAAAGGTGAATTATATGCAGTAAGGGAGATAGCACAAGGCCATTCGTCTTAGAGGACTCGTTACTGTCCATTTTGGTTCAGCTTTTTGGACCCAAAAACACGTTAGCCAATCCACAAAGCCATTTGTTTTTGAGGTCTTGTTAAAATAATAAAGTAGGTCTTTGGTGTAAAAAAATGGCATAAATCATGCCGCTGTGGATGCTATTACAGGATATTGTTGTTCTATACTTCTATCTACCACAAAGGTGAATTATATGCAGCAAGGGAGATAGCACAAGGCCATTTGTCTTAGAGGACTCGTTACTGTCCATTTTGGTTCAGCTTTTTGGGCCCAAAAACACGTTAGCCAACCCACAAGGCCATTTGTCTTTGAGGCCTTGTTAACTATCCATTCTTCGGCTTTTTGGGCCCTTAAAGCACATTAGCCAACCCAAAAAGGTGAAATTGTGTGTTTTGGTGAAAATTTTTAAACAAGTGTCCCAAAACGTGTTTTCTTACATTTTTGCGTGGCACCTGCCACGCTGCAATTGCAAAAAGCAACAATTGCTTTAGCTGAAACTAAAATATTGCCATTGGAAAACTGTCTCACTTCTCCTAAAATTACCGTCAGTTCTTCTGTAAAACCCAACTTCACCCTTTATTATTCTAAAGATAAAACACACTTTAATTTCAGCTAATCTCGCAATCTCACTCCTCTATGCTTGTCAAAGGCAACGACAGAGCACACCTGGGACCAAAAAAAAAAAAAAAGAGATAAACACCGCTATTTTATTTTTACTATCTCTATCAAATACTTTAATTTTTTTTTTTTTTAAGCCCATCATACCCCACTTTTTAAAACTGCGACTTTTTTTAATCAACTTCGATGATGCTACATTGTGATAATCAGAATGCAATTCACTTGGCAGAAAATCACCGTGCAAGAATAAAACCTACTGATATGGATATCACAATATCAAAGAAATCCTTTATTTGATGGATATATCTTTGTAGAAAATTCACACTACAGAAAATGCCTCTAATATGTTGACAAAACCCATGTTTTGGATAACTTTATAAGGGGTATGTGAAAGCATTGGAGGAGGGAGTGGCAATGGTATTAACTATTGTGCCTCTACCAAACAAATAGCTCCTTTGCTTGCCCAAATCCACTTTCGGAACCCAGTCACGTTCCACATGCTAGCTGGTATTAATTAGGCCATGCATTGCATATTAAGAAACATGCAATCTTGTTTTTTTTTTTTTGCTGAATAAGAAACATGCAATCTTGATCAAGAAAAGAATGGCTCACTAATAAGCTTGGCAATGATCACGAGTCTTGCTGTCATAATCATACATACAGGTAGCACATAATTATATATTGTCATGTTATTTGATAAGAAAATAAATACTGATTTTGCATTGCTGAGAAATTCTTGAACCTTTCCGGGAAGTGGAAATTACACTGACCAAAGTTTATAAGCAAACATAATTAACTACATAACGCAGAATGCTTAGACAGCAGAAAAGGAATTGTTACTTGTTAAGTTGTTCCTTCCAAAATTATATTCATACTACATGGGACAAAGCAAGAAAGGCACTAATCTGCCTTCTTATTATCTGTTGGCTGGGATTTGCTAATAACTGCAGAACGCTTGTCTTCCGCAGTCTTGGCATGAATCTCATCCCTCTCCCTGAAATACCTCTCAAAGGCCCTTGGAAGGAATCGTGGAATCAAAAACCCAAACAGGTTGATTGAGAAATACACTACATTGGCAACTGCAAGGCTCCTCCCGAACCAAAACCAAGCAATGTCCTACACCACCAACACAAAATCAATCAGATCATTAACACATAATAGAGTAAATAAATTTAATGATAAGTAGTTCCGCCTCTTGAAAAAAAAAAAGTTGGAATTTGGTTTTAAGGAGTAAGCTTTAAGGTTGGAGTTGAAATTGGGAGCTTTTAGGGGGTAAAAAAAATACAATTCATTGTTCACACTTCATGAATCCATAATTTTGAAACACTAATATAGTTTACAAAAACTCAAGCTTTACAGGTACAAATACTTTCTGCTGAGTGCTGACCGTTGATATGGTTTATTGGCACTTAGTACCTAGGTGCTGAAGAGGAGGGGAGGGGTTTGAGTAGTAGCTAGTGTAGACAATTCTAAGCAATAAGCTCCAAAAATAATAATAATAATAATAAATCAATTAATTAATTGAAGTACTAATAAATTCTACTTCCTAGAGCAACGCCGAAATGCCAAATGGCACAAATTTACAAAATACGACAGAGAGAATTGATTTCATGGTTAAAATTTTATTTCTTAGAATACCTCAATAGAACCATTTCAAATAAGGAGCATTGAGAAACAAAAACTACCTTAACTGGGGCATTTGCAGGCAGTGTTTTGTTAACCCACACGTCCTTCATCCAATCAATGATTACAAAGACCCTCCGAACGGTATAGAGCAATGGAACCAATGCTCTCACTGGTGGTGAAAACAAAGACAACCCACTAATTATGTTCTCAGTGAGTATCTGAAAAGAGAGTAAGAACAAGTGAGGTGTTGCTGATCGAACTGCATGCTCATCTCCTCTAGCAAACCCACCCAAAACGTATGCCAGGGGCAAGAAAAGCCCTATTGTGGTTCCCACAACCACATAGAACCTAAAGAATCTGCTTCCCTGGAAAATTTCCTGTGATCCAGAGCTGGCACTACCATGGGCAGGGAAGACCAAGCGAGAGAGAACTAGAAGATAGGCAGAGGCAAAGGCAGGAAAGACTAAATCAAGAAGTGGGACAAGACCACTAGCTGAGAAAACCATGATAAAGGCTACGAGTTGGAGCTCTATTACACGCAGTGATCCCATTACACCACCCATCACAGACTGTTGCTGCTGCTGAGAAATTGGCTTATGTTGGGGTTTCGTGGTTTCAGAAGTGATGGTTTTGTCAGGCTCCGATCGAGGAGCCATAGAGAGAGTTACACCCGACATTTTCTAATTGATTGGTTTGGCTGCTTTCTGGGATTCAAGACTTGGAATCTTCTTGCTGTTAATGAAACCTGAAAATAAAATTTAGCTTGCAACATTATTATGCTGCTGATGTACATGGATGGTAATAAGATTAAAAGCAAGAGTTGGTACAAGCAAAATATCGGATTGAAAAAAATGTTCTAATTGTTTAAAACAAGGATGTTATTTCAACAGTGTTCTAATGTTCTAATTGTTTTAAAAAAAAATTAAGGTTGATTCATAACTCATAAAAATGAAAGTTACCATGAATGGGCCAAGTTGGAGACACAAAGGTGCCAACCAATCGTGTCTAAAAATTAACCAACCCCACGTAAGAATTAGCTTCTATTAGTAATACTAGACAAAATTATAAACGAAGGAATGTGATCAAATCAACAGTTGTTAACAAAAGAGTACAGTACTTTCATCAAGAATGCCATATCAACATCATACTAAATAAAAATGAAATTTAGTGACTGTAAAAACAAAAGGCAACCAGAAGAATGAACATATGAACAACATATCAAAATTATACCCACTAGCTTTAACAAAAAGAAATTAATCATTACCTTTGTTTTTTGGCAAATAGTAGAAAGAAATTTAGACCCAACAGAATCAAAAACGAAAAAATAGATCTTACAGATGCAAAGTGTAAGAACACATATGATTCATTCAACAACGAAAGCCCCTAAAGAAAAGAAAGAAAGAGTCATGGGGGAGGATTTGCGTTAAAAATAACACACAGCGGGTGACACGTGGGGCTATAGTGGGGTGACACGTGGGTGACACTCTACGTGGGGAAATTATGGTCCCACACGTGCAACTTCTACGGCTATGTGCCACGTTGGGCTTTTCACGTTCTCCTTTGGTCTCTGCTATAGATTGTACAACAATAATGCACTAACACAATTAAAAAAAATAAAAAATTCACAATTTTTAAAACACTTGATAGATAAAAAAAATATGGGTGAATGAGTATTAGTGATGTCCACCACAAACAATCAACTACTTCAAAATTCAAATATTATAGTATGAATTTGTTATTGAAATCAAAATTACAATTACTAAAATGGTCAACTATGGACATATGACTAATATAAAATAGATCCGATTAAAGGATGTTCTTATAGAATTTGCTAATGAATTATTTTATGAAAATTTTAATATCACTTTTATGGAAAATATATATAAAAACTATTAAATAATTAATTACTTCTTTTTTTTTTTGTAAATTTATTTTATAAAAATATTTTTTAAACCAATTTTTTTAGAGTATCTGTTAACTTTTTTCATATAAAAAGCATGAGCTCATAAGTATTAATTATGTCCATCTCTAATAATCATTAAAAAAAAAAATTAACTAATAATCAACTACATCATACATCTTCTCAAAAAAAAAAAAAAATTTACTAAATCAAATAATTATGAAATTTGTTACGAGAAAAAAAGGCTGTGACCGTAATTGTATANGCCTAAAATGTTGGGTTTGATTGTTTGAGGTTGTTTTCTCTTGTTGCTGAGTTGTCTAAGTATCTTGTTAATGCATCAGGTTGCTTGTCTCTGTTTTGTGCATTGTCTTTGATAAAGTCATTTCTCTTTGGGCATATGGGTTTGGGGGGTCTTTAGTGTTTCTCCCTGAATGCGGTTTTTGGGTTTATCAATTTATATAAGTATTGTGTGGATAGCATTGTGTTGTTTTTCACTTTCCATATCTTGTGTGTGCTGTTGCATTGAGGTTTTCATGCTCAGTTCATACTCATCATATCTTGTTTCTTTGTCATTTGCTCTATTCTGGATACATTTTTCTTTAACTGACTTATAACTGAAACTAATCAATCTGATGTTTGCTTCTTGTGCTATTGTATTTGGTTCTTTTCTGTGTGTCTGTCGTGTTGCAGTTAACTCGTTGTTCATCCAGAGGCAAAGGCATTGTAACTGATGACCCGTCAACCTTGGTTGCTAAACGAACATAACGGTTATCTAAGTCTTCCAGGGACTCTACCATTGAGAGATTTAGGCTCCTGCTGACTCAAAGACCTACACAGACATCTTCAAAGAGTTTTCTCTTATTATAGAACGAGTTGTCAAGTTTGATACCCTAAATGCAACTTTTATCCCTTAGATTTTTGAAGAAAAAGATTGGGCTGACCTTTTTGGAAACTTTGAGGATCCAAGTGAAGAACTGGTTAAGGAATTCTACTCCAATGCCAGATTCACAAGTGTAGAGTTGAAATGCTGGGTACGAGGAACTGAGTTTCCATCAATGCAGACTATATTGCTAAGGTACTTAGCATCTCTAGACCAAAAAATGTGGATCGAACTCCATATGACGACAGAGTAATTTAGGCACAAGACATCCTTCAAGTTCTTGGAATGAACATGAAGTGAGAAGCACAGGAGCATTTATAAGCACTGCAATGTTTTCGCCCGAACTGACAACTCTAAAGCTGATCATGTTTTCCAATCTCTACCCATTGTCAAACACTACCTACATTAATCTTGGAAGGGCTAAATTTCTGTGTGACCTCATTAACGGTGCCCGATTGACATCTGTGCTCATATATTCCAGCTCATTGGGAAAACAGCGGCTCGTTCAACAACACGGACAATTCTTCCATTCTGTAGTCTAGTCATGAAGATTGTTCTTCGTGAAGGTGTTAGTCCTTCATCAGATGAGAAAATCCTGCCCCGTCCTCGACTAATTTCCATGTACACTCTTCAAGCAAGTAAGAGTCACTCCTCTAAGAAACCTAAGACTGAGCCATCCACACATGCATCTCCATCTGCTCATGCTACAATTACTCATACACAATCAACCGGCACCCCGTCTGTTCCTCCTGGTTTTCAAATTCCCAAGCAAAGTTACTTTGTCGAAAATGTGTTTCATCAGATTTCTAAGTTAGAACGACTTCTCAACTCCTTTCACAATCAAGCTCAAATGCGACTCACAACTATCGAGACTCAGCTAGATGCTATACAACAAAAGTTTGAAGATAGCCTTTAGCTATTCCTGACAAAAAGGGGGAGATGCACATAGAAAGGGGGAGATAAACAGGGAGATCGAAAGCATAATGAAAGAGGGAGATTTCTTTATCACTTGATGTTTTGTGTATAGTTTTGATATTTTTTTTGGTTTTCTGCTGGTATTACTATTTTAAAACATTGTGTCGTTAGTTGTTTAATTGGTTAAAACTCATAACTATTGGTTAGTTTGAATCTTTGGTGGTAGTATGTATTATTTTTTCAACATATCTTACTTTATGTGTTGGTTTGTACTTGGTACTTTTGTAGGTTTTTAAGGTTTATGTTTATGATTTGTACCCATGTTACTTTTGTAAGCTTTTAGGGTTGTGTATGCACACTTGTAGGCTTTTGTGGTTTGTACCATACTTAATGTAGCCTGTGTGCTTTGTTAAACCAGTACTTCTAACTTAAAGTTATGCATTTCTTTTTAAGTACTGTCACTCTTGTGCCATTGTAGGATTTTTCCTAGATACATATACTTCTTGTACTGTGCATTGGTTGAGTGTTGGCCATTCAAGTGATTTGTCTTATATTTGTCAGCTTGAATGTCCAGATGTTCATTCCAAGTGTGAATGAGCATTGTGATCACTTGGTTATAGTGATTGCTTGTTTTGGTCTTGCCATGGTTTATTGCTTTATTCCATTGTGCTTGATCGCATTGTGCTTGCTCCATCTGCATTACAAGTTTTCTGCATATAATGAACTTATTATAGTTGTTGTGTTTCAGGAGTTCTTGTTCTTATGGTTCTAAAACTTCACAGATTCTAGAGTTAGGTGTGAGTGAATTTTCAACTGTTCCCAACTCACGCGTTAAGTCTAGAGTTTTTTTAGAGTTTTGTTACAGAATAGCCAAAGGGGAGTTGTAAGGTTGAAATTATCAACCATCTTGTTGGCTTTATTCCATACCAATTTGCTTATAATTTAGCACTTAGTAACCCTTATTTAGGTGAGATTCATGTAAGGTAGTGTGCAAGAGAGTGTGAAGAAAAGCTCAAGTTTGTGCAAAGAAGCAGAGTTTGCAGCTAAACTCGCGGCTGACTCACGACTGGAAGCCGCCAACTGTAGGCACGTGAGAAGCACACAGGGAAGTGAAGGGTCGCGCCAGCTGTCGCACTATAGGACAAAATCCCAGGTTGGCAGGCTGTTACCTCGCGATTTGAACTCGCACTTGGACAAGCCGCGAGGCCAAGCCGCCAAGTTACCATGTTTGGCAAAAATTGACTTTCGTATTCCAAACACTCACCACTATATATAGACCTTATACCACGAAATCAAGAGAGCTTCCGGAGAGAATTTTGAGAGAGAAACCTTAGAGAAAATAAGATTGCCTCATTCACAATCTTTACCTAAGAGACTCATCAAATTCCTCTACTCTCTTCTTCTCCATTGATAAACCCTTGAGAGGACATTAACCAAATCCTTACCTCACCACACCCACGTCAGTGAGAAGGTACATTTGGTGCTAAGGGAAGAGTTTGGAAGGAACCAATGTCTATTGGTTGATGCTATGGTCTAGTAGCGGATCCGGTAAATTAAAAAGAAATAGGTTCGGCGCAACCTCGTTGAGCAAGAAGCTTGGAGGGCTTAGGTACACTGAGTAGATTAGGCTTGGAGAGTCTTCTGCTGTTCATGTATTCCAACTATATTATTTAGTGGATTATTTACCGCTTGGAGAGCGGCAGAGAGGTTTTAGCTGAGGGCTTCGGTTTCCTCTTCGATAACACATTGCGTGTTGTCCTTGTGTTTGCATCTCTCTTCCTTTATTTTGCCTTTTATTTTCTGTTGTGGATGTGATTATATTTGCTTAGATTGTTTATCAATTTTGTATTTAGCTTATGTTCATGTTTCCACATTAATTGTTTGATAATAAGCTTGAATTGATATTTTGTAATTTGGGGTCTAAATGTTCAAAGGTATTTTACACGCATTTTGAACTTTCACTTGTGCTAATAGAAGTGACAATAACAGTCATTGAGAGGAGAGCATTGTGTGGCTAGTAGAGGAGGCAAAAGCCATGGCAGCAACGACCATGGGAAGGAGAGGGAGATGAAGCGTTAGGCTGGAGGAGAAGAAGGAATAGTGTGGAAATTTCTTAAACAAAATGATAAAAAAAAAAAAAATGTCGCGTCACTTAAAAAAAAATGCGAAGTCACTATTCCATTAGCCACATAAGCAATACCACTAACATCAATTAATAGAAAGACTAATATTTTTATTTTTTAAACTTGATGGACTAATACCGCTTACTTGAAACTTGAGATAATAATTGCACACATAGGATAAACTTTAGGAATCAATAGCTAATTTTGCCTATTTTTAAATGAAGGAAATACTTATGCTAAATATGAGAAACCCTTAAATAGTACTTAGTATAGATTAGCTTCGGGACTAATCTACTCCTATAGCGTAGGACTAAGCCACTATTATTGTTTTTTTATTTTTTATTTTTTATTATATATCCTTTTTTTCTTTTGTGAGGGCAGGTCACAATATTCAGGCCTCGTGTCCCTCAGCTGTTGGAAAAGCTTATTGTTTAATAGGGCATTAATACTTCTCATGCATACTCTGGATAAGTCTGGAATTAGGAGCAATTATTTTCATTAAAAAAATGAGTAATTATACAATTACGGTCACAGCCTTTTTTCTCGTAACAAATTTCATAATTATTTGATTTAGTAAATTTTTTTTTTTTTTTGAGAAGATGTATGATGTAGTTGATTATTAGTTAATTTTTTTTTAATGATTATTAGAGATGACATAATTAATACTTCCATTAGTACAAAGGTACAAGGCAAAACATGCATTGAGACAACACTCAACAAAGTTGATCAAACTTTTGGATTTTCTACTTTTTATGTGTTTTTTGGATTTTTGACATAAAAGTAATAAAAGATTGATCAAAGACAATGTAAAAACATTTTAAAGCGAAACAAATAAACAAGCAATAACTCAAAACAAACAGAGGCATAAAGCAAACACCCAAACATATTCACAAGGCATAGGAAGAATTGATGCATAGACATGTTATGATGCTTATGCATGAGTATTCTTTGTCACTCACACGTCATGTGCGTTTGGGGTGATATCCTTTACGGATTGGGTACGAGAGTTTGAACTATCAAACCTTCATGTGAAGCTTTCCAAGCAATTTGTGAAGGCACCAATCATCTTCATCATGTCCATCATTTCGGGATCACGGTTTCGACTTCTTGGTCGCTCACCACCCCAAGACCTATTATTGTTTCTTCTTCCTCGTGACCGAGGAGCACTTGCATTGTTTAATGCTCTCAACTTGTGACAGTTGGATCTTGTATGTCCTTGCACTCCGCAAAAGTGGCAAACATAGTTCGATCTAGGACCCCATTGTGATCTCGGAAGAGATCTTCCTCTAACTTCAAATCTGGCTTCTGATTGATTACGAAACTTATTAAACACCCGTTGATCAGCCACATTTTTCATCTTCTCATTCTTAATCTTCTTAGGAATGGACCTATCCACAGTCGTCTCTTTAACCTTTACAAACTTCACTTCTTTGAAGACCTTGGCTGATGAGCTACTCCCTCCGGTGTAACCCAACCCAGACTTGTCTGAGGAAGATTTTTGAGATGAAATAACATCTTCTAACTTTTTGGAAGAGACTCTCTCTATCTTGGCATGAGCTTGCACTACCTCTTGTTCAAGAAATCTCACTTTTGTGTAAGCTTCTGATAGCTCACCATTTAGTGTTTCAATCTCACACTTCGCCTCCTTGTATCGTGCCAGAAGACTTTTGTAATCTTCCTCAGCCCTCTTCATCTTCTTAATGGCTGCATTAGCCACCTTAGCATATTCACCGGTCTTCTCAAGGAGAGAGTTGTAAGTCTCTTGTAATCCCACTGTTTCTCCAACTTCCTCGTTTTCAGACTCCTCAACTATTCCTATAGATTCCAAATTAGAATGCTCACCAAGTTCATTCACGAGTGTACTCAAATCATCTGAGGACTCCACATATGCAATGATCATGAATGCGGAGCAGTTTCCTTCTCCGTCACAACTCTTTTCAAAATCAGAACTCGAAGAGTCTGTATCACTCAGCGTTGTGGCATACGCCTTTCCTTTCCCTCTTAAGAAATTGGGACACTCCTTCTTGAGATGTCCATGGCCATTGCACTCATAACACACTGTGTCCGAAGAAGATTAAAAATCCTTCCCTTCTTTCCTCGTAAACTCTTTCCTATCACCTTTTGAAGATGAAAATTTTCCTCTGTTGAATGGTTTCCCACTGTTCTTCATCTTTAGAAACTTGCGAAAGTTTTTCGCAAGATATGCTACTTCCTTCTTCACTCCATTTTCTTCGAAGAGATCATCCATTCTTTCGGGTGATGGTTTTGAGAGCAAGCGATTTACTCGTCTTGTGGGAAGGTAGTCCCAGTTCATATGTTTGGAGAGACCCAATCAGCTCCTGAATTTTGATCTCATCCAAGTCTTTACTCTCTTCTATGGCTGTGACTTTTGCTTTAAAGTTTTCAGGCAAGGACCTCAAGATTTTTCTCACCACCTTAGTATCTTCAATCTTCTCACCAAGATTGAGCTTAGCAATGACAATTTCGAGCTTCCCATAGAATGAATCAAACGATTCATCTTCACTCATCTTGAGCTGTTCAAACTTGGTGGTAAGCATTTGGAGCTTTGTGTCTTCACCTTCTTAGTCCCCTCATAAGTTGTCTCCAAAATCTCCCAAGTTTCCTTAGCAACAGTCATGTGAGATATCCTGTAGAATTCATCTGGAGACACACCACAGAAAATAGCATTTAAAGCCTTACTGTTAGCATTGGCTGCCGCAAGGGCTACCTTATCCCAAGTAGATTTAGCAGCCTCCGGCCTAGTCCAACCTATTTCAACCGCATCCCACACAGTGTCATCAATAGAGCATAGAAATGCCCTCATTCTAACTTTCTAGAAGGCATAATTGTTACCATCAAAAAGTGGTGGAACATTTAAAGATTGAGACCTATCCATCTCAAAAAGGGGTCAAGGATCACACTCAGGTATTCAAACCACAGTGAGTGTACCCGCTCTGATACCAATTGAAAGTTCAAAATGCGTGTAAAACACCTTTGAACATTTAGACCCCAAATTACAAAATATCAATTCAAGCTTATTATTAAACAATTAATGTGCGAAACATGAACATAAGCTAAATACAGAATTAATAAACAATCTAAGCCAAATATAATCACATTCACAACAGAAAATAAAAGGCAAAAATAAAGGAAGAGAGATGCAAACACAAGGACAACATGCGATGTGTTATCGAAGAGGAAACCGAAACTCTCGGCGTAAAATCTCTCCACCGCCCTCCAAATGGTAAATAATCCACTAAAGAATGTAGTTGGGATACATGAACAGCAGAAGACCCTCCAAGCCTAATCTACCCAGTGTACCTAATCCCTCCAAGCTTCTTGCTCCAACGAGGTTTTGCCGAACCTATTTCTTCTTTAGCTTACCGGATTCCGCTACTAGACCATAACATTAACCAATAGACATTGGTTCCTTCCAAGCTGCTTCCCTTAGCACCAAATGTACCTTCTCACTGACGTGGGTGTGGTGAGGTAAGGATTTAGTCAATGTCCTCTCAAGGGTTTATCAATGGAGAGGAAGAGAGTGGATGAATTTGATAAGTCTCTTAAGTAAAAATTGTGGATGAGGCAATCTTGTTTTCTCTAGGGTTTCTCTCTCAAAATTCTCTCTGAAAACTCTTTTGATTTTGTGGGTATAATGGTCTATATATAGTGGTGAGTGTTTGGAATACGAAGAGTCAGTTTTTGCCAAATAAGATAACTTGGTGGCTTGGCCTCGCGGCATGTCCAAGTCGTGAGTTCAAGTCGCGAGGTAATGGCCTGGCCAGCCTGGGATTTTTGTCCTGTAGTGCGACAATTGGCATGACCCTTCAGCTTCCCTGTGTGCTTCTCACGTGACTGCAATTGGTAGCTTGCCAGTCGCGAGTCAGCCGCGAAACTCTGCTTCTTTGCACAAACTTGAACTTTTCTTCACACTCTCTTCATATATTACCCTTACATGAATCTCACCTAAATACAGGGTTACTAAGTGCTAAATTACAAGCAAATTGGCACGAAATAAAGCCAACAAGATGGTTGATAAATTTCAACCTTATAACAAGCATCTTTCTCTGTCCTTTGCATAACTCAATCTACCACCAGCTAATCTCCCAACATCTCTGTGTTTTTAGGTTCGTTTTTCTTAATCTTAGTTTCCAATGAATCTATAAATGACATGAAAAGGATTGAATCCAATTCATTAGAAATCTTAAAAAGTTTGAATTATTTTAAGTATTATATTCAGATTTTGCTGCAACAAAGAATTTTTTTTTTCTTTTTTTCTTTTGGTCCCCAACAAGTCCTGCACCCAGCCTTATCTCTCTCCTCTCTTTATATGTCCTTTGAACTAGAAACAAAAAAAGAAGGCTTATCAAAATATCAATTCATCATTTTTAAGGTATTTCTGTTCTAGGATAACGTTTATAAAATTTAAAAAAAGAAAAAAAAAGAAAAAAAAAAAGAAGTTACAAAGACAGTCAATTAGAGGTAGATGAATCCATAAATGAGAGAGAAAGTTGAAGGAGTTTTGAAAAACTTTGTATTCTCAAAGGAGGAACTCGGTACTTACTATTTACAAACCCATTTTTGTTGGATTTAAGGTGGTCTGGTAACTTAGTGGCAGGAGTGGAAGACAGAGAGAAGCAGGAGAAAGGAAAAATTGGGGAGGAGATGGAGGTCTTTAGATATATATACTTGCCAACCTTATATACTTGCCATGTCGGTTTGTAAAAACATTTTTCTTTTTTTAATATTTTAATTTTTCATTAAAAAATGTCAAATCAATTAAAAATGTCAAGTAATTATTTTTCCATTAGCCACGTAAGTAATTAAACTAACAACAATTAATAAAATGACTAATACCGCTCATTTTTAAAACTTAAAGGATTAATACTACTCATTTGAAATTTAAATGACCAATTACACACATAGGCTAAACTTCAGAGACTAATAATGTAGTTTCGCCAAACATTTTCTCATAAGAGAATTTCATTTTCTTTTTTATATAACTGTTTACCACACAAACAAAGGGCAAGTTTTTTTTTTAAGTAATGAATTTTGTGTTTTATATAAATAAAAAAATTATATATATATATATATACTTTATTTTAGATTAATATTTTCATCTATTCATATTATGAGCTAATTTGCTAGTGATAGTATATAGTATGGATTAAAATTTTCGAATTATGACATTTAGAAAAGAATGAGAAAGATAGCATTTTCCCATTATTAAAAAATTTCAACTTGTGGCATCCTACTTTAATATTATATATCTTTTAAAGTATACAATGTATAATTCTGATCTCTTTTCTTGAATACATTACTTATCTCAATACATCCATAAAAATACATTGAATCAAAACAAACCTATATGAAGATACTTTGCAAAAAAACTAAATGTCTTATCAATCATCGCTTTGCAAAATGTCATATCAGTCATCGCTTAATAATGATTGATTTGATCGATTAGGAAAATTATTTGTTATATATAATCTATTAAGATTATTTTCTTTACAGAAACTACAAATTTATCCACCCAGAGAGATTATAAAATAAACAATTATTAGAAAAATCTCATAATTAAGTTTCTATGTGCATCATTATAATAATTGATAATAATAATAACAACAACAAAAAAATAATAATGAAAATACAATTGTGAAAGCTAAAATATGTCATTAATCCAATTATTTCCATTTGATTAACCTTTGCTTTTATCTAAATAAGTGGCACTATATATAGAGTATTTCTAATACAATTATTAAGAGTATTTCTCTACTACAAAAACCACAATTTTGTTCACCCAAAATGATTTGAAAAAAAAAAAAAAAAAAACTTAGTAAAGTCTCATAGTTTAACATCTAAATGGATCACTAAAAAAATAAAAAAGGAAAAGAAAAATTTGATCAAGAATTAGAATACCAAAATACCTAAATATGCATAAAAGTCAATACAACTTTACCAAAAAGAGAAACAAATATAAAGTGACAATTAAATCAACAATAACAAAAAGAACTATTAGCGAGGAAAAAAGTGGCTGAAACAATAAAAAAGCGACAAATATGGAGAGAGAGAGAGAGAGAGAGAGAGAGAGAGTATTGAACTTTTAACAGTGAACAACTTGGAAAGAATAAGGGAGAGATGTGAAAATGAAGTAAAAAAAATTTATAAGAAAATCAAGTTGGAAGAGTAAGGATGGAAGCAGGTGAAAGGTTCAAAAAAGTAAAACCGTAGAATTTCCGAAGATGAAAGGTTAGAAGGGTGGAAGCAGATGAAAGGTTCAAAAAGGTGAAACCGTAAAATTTCTGAGGATATAAAGGAAATCAAATGAAAAATTTTAAAAGACATGATTGGAGAAAATGAAAATTTTGAACAAAGAAGACAATGGTTGAAGAAGATGAAAGGTTAAACAAATTAAATAAAAAAAGGAAAAATAAAAAAGGTTGGAATAAAAAGAGCTTTGTAAAATTTATTTTAAATCTTCTATTATTATATAATAGTATAGATAGATATGTATAGACACTATTTTTTATTATAAATTCTTCATTGATTTTATTGCTTAGTTATAAACATCTAAATAAAGTAGATGAATTTATAAATGCAAAGTTATATATAAAGATAAAACTGCTCAAGATGAATGTGTCAAGTCAATTTATTTATATATTTAATACATTCTCAAAAAAAATTTATATATTCTAATATTGTTAACAAAATTTAGGAATAAATAGTAAATAAGAAAAAGAATGATTATGCAAGCAATGACATAGCAAATGAGGAGGCGCAATATGAGCATAGACAATAATAAATGCTACGCTTCAGTTTTTAAGTATATATAGATGACATTCCAAGTCTAGAGGAGACCAATGTAAATAATTGGCTAATGTAAATAGTTCTCATTTTAAGAGAGGGGTACGTGTCTAATTCCAAACTAAATGGATAGCAAGTGCAGTTATGAAAGTTGTTTCGTCCAAACCCAAAACTTAGCAAAGTTGTTTCGTCAAAGACATCTTTTTCCGTACTTTGATCATGACAATGTACTTGTCTTCCATAAAAAATAAGTAAACACTTCTGTAATTTGGATTTGCCGTAATACAACTCCATCTCAAACAAACCCCACCCCCCAAAAAAAAGAAGAAAGAAAGTAGGTTTTCTACCATCGAAGTCACCCACTACCATATATGCACCTATATAACCATCCAAAATTGGTTTAAAGCCACCAAAACCCAAGCACATCATGGAGCTACCTATCAAATACTTGAAGATTCAAATCACCTCTTCACGAAATTTGTCATTTCGTGCCAAGATCCTTTACATCAGACTATTCAGATAACTCATTCTTCTAACTTCCACTCATGTTAATATATTTTCTTATAATCAACATATCATCTACATAAAACAAAAGAATAATAAATTTACCATCAAGTAACCTTTTGAAATACATACATTTATCTACATTTATCCTTATATAACCGTGATGAGGCAAACTTCTTATAGCATTGCCTTCGAGCCTGCTTTAAACGACAGTCTCTTTTTCAACTTGCAAACCATCTTTAACATTTACCCTATAATAGCAATATAGAACAATGTAAATAAAAGGATGAAAAATCTTCTTTTCCCCAGAAACCACGACCTTCAACACCACTACTAATGAAAGTATATAACAATACAACAACCATGGCCATAGAAAAAAAAGAAACTTGGCCTCTGAAGGCTACAAAACTAGCCCCAAAAAAAAAAAATTTGGACTCTTTCCATGAAAAATATATAACTATAACACAAAAATTGACAACTATTGACGCACAAAAGAAGAAAAAAATGATTGCACCCACTCACACTATATGCACACACAAATAAATGACAAATAACTCAGACATGCACAGACACACGTGCACACACAGAGCCACAAGCTCACACGCATTAACAAACTTTAACTGGAAGCTGTAGTGCATAAGATACAACGCACACGACGCGAACTTGACTGGGTATCCTCATCATCATCCTCATCATCCTCCACATCACCATTATCATACTCATATTCTACTAAAGGCTCCCGGGAAGTGGCTTCAGACCCTTTCTTGCCACTAACATTAGAGGTCGAATCCATAAGACAAGTCATGTGATAAGCATGACAGCAAAAGAAAGCGATGACTGATACATTTTGTATAGAAAAGGGATCAAAACACATGCAACACCTTCCACCCCCCCTAGTTTTGGACTTGACCTCTGTGGTTCTCATACTTGATTTTTCAATTTCCTGAGAAGCACTACTGTCATTCCGTTTTGCTCGTGCTTCTTCTTCTTCATTGCTCAAGTAAATCCCATGTCTTGCCTCTTTGTAGTATTTAACCAAAAGGTTGACACAATCAGCCTGTTTCACAATCACAACAAAATGTCAAGCATTTCAGTGTTTAATTAAATAAAATAAATAAAAAGAGAGAAAGAATGATGTGGAGCAGAATACCTTGAGGATATCATTGCAACCATGTCGAAGAGAAGTTTCAGTCCTGTAGTCAGTAATGATCTTGACCAGACGATCCCTAAGCCTGACAGATGCACACAAAAAGAGAGAATTTACATACAAGGTTATCAGTGGTGAACTTAATGCTTCAGAACATGTCTCACTGTTACTGATGACAATCCAAGTTCAGCAAAAAGTATCAAATTCCAGTATATTTAGGTGTGTATCTAAGTTATTAACCATATTAACTGTCAAGAAGGAAATTTGAAGAGAACTTAACATGCAGAAATAGAGCATTTTATACTACCATATATGCACCTATATAACCATCCAAAATTGGTTTAAAGCCACCAAAACCCAAGCACATCATGGAGCTACCTATCAAATACTTGAAGATTCAAATCACCTCTTCACGAAATTTGTCATTTCGTGCCAAGATCCTTTACATCAGACCATTCAGATAACTCATTCTTCTAACTTCCACTCATGTTAATATATTTTCTTATAATCAACATATCATCTACATAAAACAAAAGAATAATAAATTTACCATCAAGTAACCTTTTGAAATACATACATTTATCTACATTTATCCTCATATAACCGTGATGAGGCAAACTTCTTATAGCATTGCCTTCGAGCCTGCTTTAAACGACAGTCTCTTTTTCAACTTGCAAACCATCTTTAACATTTACTCTATAATAGCAATATAGAACAATGTAAATAAAAGGATGAAAAATCTTCTTTTCCCCAGAAACCACGACCTTCAACACCACTACTAATGAAAGTATATAACAATACAACAACCATGAACATAGAAAAAAAAAAAAAAAGAAGAAACTTGGCCTCTGAAGGCTACAAAACTAGCCCCCAAAAAAAAATTTGGACTTTCCATGAAAAATATATAACACAAAAATTGACAACTATTGACGCACAAAAGAAGAAAAAAATGATTGCACCCACTCACACTATATGCACACACAAATAAATGACAAATAACTCAGACATGCACAGACACACGTGCGCACACACAGCCACAAGCTCACACGCATTAACAAACTTTAACTGGAAGCTGTAGTGCATAAGATACAACGCACATGACGCGAACTTGACTGGGTATCCTCATCATCATCCTCATCATCCTCCACATCACCATTATCATACTCATATTCTACTAAAGGCTCCCGGGAAGTGGCTTCAGACCCTTTCTTGCCACTAACATTAGAGGTCGAATCCATAAGACAAGTCATGTGATAAGCATGACAGCAAAAGAAAGCGATGACTGATACATTTTGTATAGAAAAGGGATCAAAACACATGCAACACCTTCCACCCCCCCTAGTTTTGGACTTGACCTCTGTGGTTCTCATACTTGATTTTTCAATTTCCTGAGAAGCACTACTGTCATTCCGTTTTGCTCGTGCTTCTTCTTCTTCATTGCTCAAGTAAATCCCATGTCTTGCCTCTTTGTAGTATTTAACCAAAAGGTTGACACAATCAGCCTGTTTCACAATCACAACAAAATGTCAAGCATTTCAGTGTTTAATTAAATAAAATAAATAAAAAGAGAGAAAGAATGATGTGGAGCAGAATACCTTGAGGATATCATTGCAACCATGTCGAAGAGAAGTTTCAGTCCTGTAGTCAGTAATGATCTTGACCAGACGATCCCTAAGCCTGACAGATGCACACAAAAAGAGAGAATTTACATACAAGGTTATCAGTGGTGAACTTAATGCTTCAGAACATGTCTCACTGTTACTGATGACAATCCAAGTTCAGCAAAAAGTATCAAATTCCAGTATATTTAGGTGTGTATCTAAGTTATTACCCATATTAACTGTCAAGAAGGAAATTTGAAGAGAACTTAACATGCAGAAATAGAGCATTTTACAGCATTTTTTACCCAGGAAAAACATAAGTTTTAATAAGCTGCTCTTCTTTCTTTTTCTTCTTTGTTTCCTTCAGTTTCTTTCAGATGGGGCGAAGGGAGGAACAGGGTGAAGGGATGATTAGCATGAAGATTAGCGTTCTGCATAGTTATTATTCAGTTCTTAAAATTCTAGTTTAAAAAAACCATGACTTTTTTTCTTTTCAAGATAGAAGAGGAAAGCAAGAAGGAACTATTAGCAGAAATTCAGTATCAATCTTTTTTCTTTTTCTTTTTTGAGAAACAATTCAGTATCAATCTGATCATACTAACCGAGGTATCTCCAAGCCATTGGGAACCATATTTACAATATAAAGAGGATCAAGATTTCCAACTGTGTGCTCCAACAAAACGCCCACCTGGTAATTAGGTTGAGCAATTTTAGAAGAACTTGCAAGAAAGAAATATATATTCAACTATCACGCCCATACAAACATTCAGTTGCATATTAGTGTTTGATACATACCATCTCAGGTTTGTTAAGACATTGCTTTATTAATTCTTCCCAAAGGTCGTCATCATGCTGCATAGTCACAAACTCTACAGCCTGCACACAATGATAATTCTTATCTGATCCCACCACCAAACTTCAAAACTGACACAAATAACAATCTCACAGAAGCTGAAAGTACCTCCTCTATATCGCCTAATTTATTTATAATGACAGCCAGGGCTTGCCTTGAATTTCCCATTCTTCCAAGGATGAAGACTTGCTCCCTTAGAAGATCTCTTCTGATACAAGTTTCATATGCCTGAGATATTATTTTAACAAGTTAATGTATACAATTAACAAAATTATTACAATTGATCATTTGTTGACAGCTCAAACCTTTTCAAGAGTATAATGTTGACTACTACGAAGAAAAGGAAGTAGCATCTTTGGATCATAGTCTGCATAAAGCTCCACCTATCACCACAAATAAAAAGGGCAAGAATCTTCAGGTAAGATGTGTGTTTCCAAATCAGTTTAAATGCACCAACCAAGAGTTGCAATAACCAGATACAAGGTTAGAAGGAGGGGGAAGACAAAAAAAAAAAAAAAAAAGACCCAATCAGATGCTATAGTAACTAGATAAGCAATGAACCTGGTAGAAAATATCAAGGACAAACTTTATAAGAGAAGAATCCCAACCTAGTTTCCTTAAACACCAACAAATAAATTTCAAAGCAATAACAAAGGATTACAAAGGCAGAGTGATTCATTTGATTGCAACAAAATCATAATTACCGCAAAACTAACGAATAAACATAAGGAAGCAGACCAGTTCTTTCTTGCAGAGTTAAGAAACCCAAGCAAAATAAAGATACCCATACTGCAATCAAGAACACCATATTACGGGTCAAATTTATCAGGAATGCAAGTAAATTGAAACCAGTTTGATCGTCAGATTCATACACCTCAACTTTAATGGAAGACTCATGAGCCATATTTAACATTGTCATAAAATAAACATGTTCATAACATCCAAAGAATCCATAAGGAATCTTTGTTTGTTAAAAATCCTGTAGTGTTCAAGTACTTGAACTCCTTTGGCCGTTTTTAAGGTAAATTATTGTGGAACAGATTAGGTAAAAACTCTAACCAATAATTGGTATCAGCAACTTCTGGCTACTAGCAAGTGTAAATTGCTTTGTGCTTCCATCAGGATCTAGTTAGGCAAATAAGGAATTCAATAAGTTAGGCAAACAAGGAATAATGAAAGGGCTTATCCATGGCATAGAGCTTTGCAAGACAATCTCTCTATGAACTTACTTGACCACACAGTTTTGGTTCCACAACTATGCCCTCAGACAGCTTACTTGACCACAAAATTCCTTTTAACTAGATGACTTGGCGCTGGTAATAGAAACTCTACTTTCTTTGAGACTGCAACTCAGTGGAGAGGCAAATCATAAACAGTTCATAACTAGTTTCGAGTATTTCTTTAATACTTTCATGAAAACAAAACTCCAACCAGGGAAAATTAATTTTCTTACAGACCCTACATAAAGGTTCAACCAAAAAAAGTGATAGCACCCACCAAAGACAACTACTATCATATCTCCACAGACCAACATGTCATAATATGCATATGCAAATAAAAAAGGGAACATGTCATTCTAAATCTCCAATGGGCTGTAAGATTCCCTAACAATTCATAAAGAAAATGGTAAAATAGACTTATACCCTTGTGCTTATCTGCTATGAAGCACGCGTTTTGGGACTCGGGTGCGGGTGCGGGTGCGAATGCGGGACTCGGCAATTTTTGAAAAAGGTGAGTGCCGGTGCGGCGGGACTCGGCAATTAAAAAATTATTAAAAATATTTTTATTTATATTTTTAATATATTGCTAAGCATACTTTTTCACATTATATAAACATATACCAAATAAAAATCAATTTACCAGTTTTTTATTTTATTTTATTTATATACATATATTTCCTACATAATTTATTGAAAATATTAAAATTATAAGTCTATGTTTCAACTAGTATATCAATATTACGCTTAAATATCTACCTAAATTATAATTATAATAATAAGTTAATAACAACTATCACTTTTTAGAATATTAAAAGTTTAAAACAGTAATATAGTATGCATGTAGATAATGAAAAAAAAAAAAAAAAAAAGCCACAAGTTAAAAAATTTTAAAAAAAGAAAGAAAGATAGTACATTTACGTTTGGGGGAAGGGTCAGACTTAATAAAAAAGTTCGAGAGTTTCAAAGTTCAAACTCTCTTTGCTACTTTCCAATGCTTTGTCACGTGACTACTGACTAAGCTCACAAAACTAAAAAGAAAGATAAAAGAGAAACAAAGCAAAGAAACTAAGAGCAGCAGATGAAAGTCAGAAGACTCAAAAACGAAGAACAAAAGAGTAAAGAGGAAACAGAGAAGAAGAAGCCTGATCTACGATTCTGTGTTGTCTGCGTCAGCGCGAGTCGGGGGGAAAAAAAACACGGGGCAGGACGCAGCCCGACGCGTGGTCAGCGGCGTCCCTCGAGCGTCGCCACGTCCGTGCATCCCAGCTTATCTGTTGAGGATCCATAGCCAACCTCAAAATTTGGGACTAACGCTTTGTTGTTGTTGTTGTTGTTGTAGCTTATACCCCTGGTGGCTGGATTCAGTTCTACTGACTTTCCCTAAACGATTTCCACTTTTTCCTAATCACACCCTTTTCTAGCATCCAAAGGTCGAACCTTAGCACAATGGCAAGTGCCTTTCCCTAAAAGCAACAAGTCACAAGTTCGAGTTTGGGAATCAACCTCTCCAATCAAATTGAAGGTAAGGCTGCCTGCCATAACCTTTCCTAGATCCCGCAAAAAATGGGAGCTTTGGGCACTAGGTACAACCTTCTTCTAGTATCCAATTCTTCTAATCGACCACTCCCATCCACTTGTTAAAATCATTAACTTAAATTAATTACATGAGACGCATACCTATCAAAAAAATTTACACAAGACGCACGTCCCCCACATGTCAACTAATTTTATAGTGATTTTAATGTAAGTAGTTTACCATCAAAGCTGTTATTAGAAAAATTTAAAAAAAAAAACTTGGGGAATTCAATAAGCGTGGACCAAACCACAGCAGTAGGTGAATTTTACCCTAATGAAAAACCAATGGAAGAAAATGCACGTTCTAGTTCAATACTACACATTAATTTACTCACAAGCATAAATTAAGATGATTCTACAACCAATACTTTTAAACCAACTTGATAAGTATGCAATTAGGTTTATTCGTTCATAGTTTCCATCCTGCAATCAGATTTCAAAGAATCCAAACAATTAAAGATGGAAACTATCATATAACTGTGACCACATTATTCATAACTGAATTAAATATGGATATTGTCACTGAGAAGCACAGAGTTCAAAGGCACAGTTCAGTGTTTACCATACCTGCATATCATGAAAATCCTTTCCAGAATGTGGATTCACTTCAAATAATGAATGGAGATATAGGTGCAGGAAATATCTATTATCACACTTATTGCTGGAATTCAGAAGTTGTGAAACAACATCAGATGGAGTAATCACATCCTTATTTTGGATCAATAATGGAACTGCATGCTTGCAATCTATCGTCATCAGTTGCACAACCTGTACAGGCATAGGTAACACAAAAGTAGTCAGGAATTTTGTAAGAACGCCACAAAAACTAGCATGAAAACTAGGACAAAGAAAAGGAAAGAATTCTTCGGTTTTCCTTTTTAAGTATTTTGCAGAATATACGTTCCCAACCAAGATACCAGGGATAAAGCTCAATTGAGTTCAATTTTGTTGTGAAGTATGTGTATCATAGGATGAAAACAACAATCAGATTAATGATATATAGTAGACCCTGCGAGCCTTTACACTTAAGATTTGGCCATTCTGTGGTTTATGACACTGCTAGCTTTGTCAATGCTAAGCTAGCTAGTGTTTTATGAGATTAAATTACTTATTTTAAATAATAATTTTAAATAAAAAGGAAGAAGCTAGTGTTTTATGTGATAAAGCTTGGTGTTGGAAGCCTGCAAGGTATGATGATCTTGTGAGTATTCAAAGAAAACTGAGTTGGGGGAATTTGACAAAGCTATATGGTCTCATCTACTTCAGACTCATTCTCATGTGCAGAGGCTTGCGATCTGATTGGACAGAAGACCCAAGTGGTTAAATGGTGGAAGGTTTTTTGGTTCCCAAAGTACATTCCAAGACATTCCTTTGTATGCTGGCTGGCAATAGAAAACAGATTAATGATCAAGGATAGGTTAGATGGGGAATTAGTTGTGATATGGCGTGTGTATTTTCCAGATCCAGTATAGAGAGTAGAAACCATCTATCTTTGAGTGCTCCTTTTCTAGAAGGGTGTGGAAAGTGATTATGGGGTTCACCCTCAAGGAAACCTGATTGATAACAGGGATAGTCTTATATCCTAGGGTGCAGAGAATTGGAAAAACAAGTTGAGTTCATATTGCTGCAGCTTGGCCTTGGAGCTGCTGTTTACAACATTTGGAGGCTTTTAAATATCTGACAAATGCTAATCTAACCCAATTTCACTAACCAAACATAAGATCAATGATCCTTGTGCTGTTGTAGTTCAAATTGGGCTCTTTAGCCTTTGTTGTATATTGTGATGTTCCCAGTGTGTTTTTCAATTATCTCTCTGTCAAAACTGTTGGCTGTGGTTCGGTCAGGCTCTGTTTTTTATAAGTAAGAATTATTTTATTAAAGAGAAACTACTTCATGTACGAAGGACACAAAGTAGCCTAAAAATAACAAGAAGAAAGAATTATATTCAAAATGGCTATTATATACGATGCAATAGAATGGCTAGTTGTAAAACCTAGATTGTAAGACCACTCATATAAGGAACTAGTGAATGTTGCTAACAACTGAATCCTCGTACTTTTCGCATCTTCAAAAGTGCACCAATTTGCATTCCCTCCATATAGTCCACATAAAAAATAATGGAACAAATTTCCAAATATCTGACAAATGCTAATCTAACCCAATTTCACTAACCAAACATAAGATCAATGATCCTTGTGCTGTTGTAGTTCAAATTGGGCTCTTTAGCCTTTGTTGTATATTGTGATGTTCCCAGTGTGTTTTTCAATTATCTCTCTGTCAAAACTGTTGGCTGTGGTTCGGTCAGGCTCTGTTTTTTATAAGTAAGAATTATTTTATTAAAGAGAAACTACTTCATGTACGAAGGACACAAAGTAGCCTAAAAATAACAAGAAGAAAGAATTATATTCAAAATGGCTATTATATACGATGCAATAGAATGGCTAGTTGTAAAACCTAGATTGTAAGACCACTCATATAAGGAACTAGTGAATGTTGCTAACAACTGAATCCTCGTACTTTTCGCATCTTCAAAAGTGCACCAATTTGCATTCCCTCCATATAGTCCACATAAAAAATAATGGAACAAATTTCCAAATATCTGACAAATGCTAATCTAACCCAATTTCACTAACCAAACATAAGATCAATGATCCTTGTGCTGTTGTAGTTCAAATTGGGCTCTTTAGCCTTTGTTGTATATTGTAATGTTCCCAGTGTGTTTTTCAATTATCTCTTGATTATTGGAATAAATAAATAAATAAGATATATAGGCCTTGATACATTGTTTCTGAAATTTTAGAGGTTGACCTCACATTTGTGCAAAAAATACATTGAATAATCATCAAAGGACTTGAACACTTAGAAAATGCTAAAACAAAGGAACCCATATAAGGCTTGTAACACTAAGTATTGCACCTGATTTTGCATTTACATACCTTCTCTTGAATTGCATCTTGCAAGTTATGTTTTTCTATGAAGTCAAATACTTCTGGCTTCATGAGCTGAAAAATTAAAGACAAAAAAAAGAGCATCCAAATTGATGTCAGAAACAAAATAGAGATGTGAAAGCTTCTTTTCCTAAGCATTTAACATAGACATTTTGTCAAATATGGAATTATGTAATTTTAAATTATGTTTGTAACAACTCTAGTACAATCCCTGTGTACATGGATTGTGTTGTACATAGTTTTCTAATTATTTTCATAAAAATAAAATTATAAATAAATAAATAATTTTTTTTTAAAAGAGTATTTTATCTAATTTTCATAAAAATAAAATTATAAATAAATAAATAATTTTTTTTTAAAAGAGTATTTTATCTAATATATGAAATAAGGTTGCTGGCTGCTCAGCAAGAATCTCCCATGAGTATCAGTAATACTTACATCAGCATAGATAGAAAAAGCTTTCTCATATTGCCCATCTATTACATACAACTCCGCTAGTGCCTGACAGAGAAAGAGAATGCCTAAATAATAATATGTAGTTATCAAGAATATAGAATAGAAAATGCTATCATGAGGTTCCAAATTATGTGAATGTGTGTGCATGTTTTTCTGACAAACCTCTTTGAGCGCATCAGTCATGGATGAAGTATTAAGCTGAGGCTCTATGGCCGAAATAACAGGCAATGCAGAATAAATCACATGTGGCCATGATTTGACCGTTGACAAGAGTTCCTTATGGAAAGAAGAATTTGTAGCCAAAGCTACAAGAGCAACCTGTAGCCAAAAGGCAACAAGAGGCCTTGAATCCCAAGTTGGCACATTAGAATAGAGATTAAATATATTTAGGCACACTGTTTTGTCCTAACAAACCTCATAAGCAGTATCACGCAGTCTCGGGTTATCTGTTGGCATATATGGAACCAGCACAGGAAGCTGACGAAGATGAGCAAAGTGGAAAACCCATCTGTGGAAGGCAGCCCACTGCCAGTTATTTATAGAAAGTGCACCAGAAAGTAATAAAAAAAGATAGATGCTACCTCTCCCATGCTGAAGCGGATCCTCGCAGCAATTTGGGACACAAAGATGCAGCTTCGGCATACTTCCTTTCCACAATCAAATGATCAAGGTATCTAGATCCCACCTGCATGCAGTGGCCAAATTGATCAAACCCTGCCATGAAGTATATATGGAAAATACTAATCAAAAGAAGTATACATGGAAAATTATTATTATTAATGTTAAGACAGTAAGGTAATCAACTACAAAATACTATTCTACCATTTCTCACAATAATGTAACATAGTCACATACAAGGTCACTGACTAGCCATTTACCAAAGTACTTACCCAATGTGTAACCAAAACTAGTAGCTTGTGATTCAATATGGGCATCATTGAATAATCTTAATACAGATGTTTTGGTGTTTGGGGGGGTGGGGGGTGGTAGGAAGAGATATGCTTCTTCTTTTCATTAAGGCCAACGCTTAAAAAATTAATGAATATTATCAGCCGGTGATTCCAATTCCATATACAAGGCAAATGATTTTTTTTTTTTTGGATAGTTAATAGAGATTTTATTGATTAAAAAGTACATCATGTTCACGATGATGAACACACTGTACTTGAAACAAATACAACAACAAATCAAAAAGTAACACTAACAGATTCTAAGAATTCAAAAATGGAAGTACATGTATAGCCCCTAATACGAGACCACTCAAACAAAGTCCCAACTAGCAAAGACTTCAAAAGATCTAAAGGTCTCTCAAAATCTTCAAAAGTACAGGTATTGTGCTCCCACCAAATTAACCACATCAAACAAGCTAGTACCATATTCCAAATATTTGAAAACTGTTTTCCCAAACAATTCCCCCATGCAAAAGTAAAGAGGCAACCTCCTTTAGCATCACCCACTAAATCCCAAACATCAAAAAACTACACTCCACAAAGCATGAGCAACTTACAATGAAGCAAAAGATGATCTACAGTTTCCCCTTCACATCGACACAAGCAACACCAATTAACTAGGGACAATTCCCTCTTAACAAGATTATTAATGGTAAGAATCCTATCCCAAGCTATTGTCCATAAAAACGAAGACACTCTTTTAGGTGCTACACGCCAAATACACTTCCAAGGGAAAGAAACATCAACAGGACCAAACAAAGAATTATAATAAGAGCGCACATCAAAAACCCCTTTCCGAGACAATTTCCAACTCAAAATGATCATCAACCTCACCATTACATCTACAGGCACATCACATTCGGCAACAGGAAAAATCATTCAACCTAAATCCTCCCCCCCCCCCCCCCCCCCCCCCGGCCCACAAAAACGAAGAAAAATACTCCAAAAATACACAAACCCCTTCCCTCACTGCCTGTACTATGTTTATAAATAGTCCACCCTATTGGTGCTGCCAATATGCTAGAATTGCATTTGTTGAACAAGTAAGATAAAGTCATAAAACATCTTATTAACCTAGCTAATGAGCTCTAACTCCATCTCCTCCCCTCGTAAGAGTAAGGTGAGAGGTCGCAAGTGAACCACCAGGTGTGTGTGTGTAATTACCAAAAACAAAACTTTAATTAACCTTAATAGGCATGCTCTTGAATGTTAGTAAAGTATTGTGTGAGATTGCAGGTTTAATACCCGTAAGGTGCCTGTGTTTTTTTTTTTTTTTAATTAATTAAAAAAGAAAAAAACTTTCATTAACTTTTGTGAGCATGCATCTTGAATTATAGCAATCTTATGTCATGTCACCAACCAAAACAAATAAATTTTTCCTTGCCTACAAAAGTTAACAACTTAGATATTAAAAATTAATGGAAAACAAAAAGAAAAAGAGAAAGAGAATCATAGGCACCCCCAAGTAGTGAACGCAAAACATTCATTTTATGTTTCATGTAAATAATATTAAAAAAATAAAATAAATTGAAGCAGGACAAACTTTAGTACCTCGTCCAGGAGTTCACTCCGTCCCTGACCAGCTTCAACTGCTGCCAAAGCTTTTTCATGCCAGCCATGTTGAAGAAGCCAAGCAATATGATCTTCTGCATCCCTAACAAAAATCATAAATGCATGTAAGTCTCAAAACAAATATATTTTCAAAATAGGTTTTTTTTTTTTTTTGATAAGTAATAAAGATTTATTGATATCAAAAAAGAGACAAGTACGCAGGGAACATAATTAGCTTAAAGAAAAACTAGCCTATATAATTTTTCTTTAAGGCCCTATGATGTCAGTTGTAAGTGAAAAAGCTCTATGATGTCAAACCCATTAATCAACATAGTTATAGGCTAATTTTACTTTAATTTGTCAGGATCACTGAATAAATACTAACATCAAGCCTGATTAATAATGTTGCAGAGAAACATTATCGCATTTTTCATTCTACAAAGGAGCTATGAAATAAGAGACAATCATACTAACCTAGGTTTTGCAATAACTACATCCTTTGGGGACACAATATAGTACAGTGGTTCATCACCTGCAGCCCACTGACCACCAGCATAGCTGCTACCTACATTGGCACAAAAAGGTATTACAATGATTTATATATTAAAAACCTGACATACATAAAGCATGAACTTCAATAACAAATAAATCAACCTGAGAATGGAGCATGAGCAAGGGAATAGTCTTTTGCCTTGTAATGCTCAAAGCCATGTACAGGTAGGGCATCAGTTGAAAGCTCATCATTATTCCATGAAACAATACGTACTTCTGGTCTCTGTGCATTTCCCTGCTTAAATAACATTTTCCCAAGTCAGAAACAATGAACAAAGAATAAATATATATCAGAACAGAATAACAGGAAGGGTAAACCCAAGAAGTTTGGATGAGAACCACCATAAATTAACAATAACAAAACCTTCCCGCAAAGGAAATTTACAACATATAATTAGAATCTGCTCTTACTGTCATAATATTCAGAAGAGGAATAAAATTAAAACAAAGAAGGGGGTGGGGGGGAGGGGGAAGTAAAGCCTCTATTCCTGTATTCCATGGAAAAATTACTAGGAATACCATGTTATAAAAGAGGAGTGAATGTGTGCCAAAACATTATAACTTAAAATTTTGGTCAAAGAAAATACAATTTAAAATGTTCAAGTCAAAAATAATATCATATATCATTACCATAAAAAAAGTGGGGTTCAAGAATTGGTAAATAAACTGTACGAGTTAAAAAATATAAATAAATAAAAAGAAGAAGAACACGATGGGTGGCCCAGATTCAGTGTAAAATTTATTCTATGGACATCTCTCCTTTAGGAGTGGTTTTAAAGAGAAGGCACACCCTTAAAATTTATTCTACTGCGTGCAAAGCTAGGAATAGAACACCAATGTATTTCATAAAAGGCAAGGGTGAAAGTACCTGCCGTGATGGAATGGTGCTACTAAATTCCTTCTCCCCATCTTCTTCCCCCAGGATATAAGCTAGAACAACCAAAGAATCACCAAAAGGAGCAACTCCTGAAATGAAATAGCTGGTTTGAAAAGATGCCACTATATCCACCTTGTTCGCACTTGACATCGGAACATGCATATATGTCCCATTAGTTGCTCTATTCTGATTTGTTCTTATTGATGCAATTTTTACAGAAGTTCCCCAGCCAATGACCAAGAGAGCATCATCCTGAATGTGATGAGACAAGCAAAGGAAAAATTTTAGGAAACAGCAAAGCACTCATGTTGATGGCATGATGCAGAGGAAATATATGTGTGTGTGTGTTGGTGTTCTACATGTACAAGCTACTGCTGCAAGCCTGAAACAACTGCACTAGTACTTGCATAATCCATAAGCAAGCCCCCATTCTGCAACCATGTTAATCATTGACAAACCTGCCAAACTAAGTGAGGAAGCAAAAGCTCAGGACGTGGGCTTCCTCTTGGTCTTTCGATAAATGTTATACGCTGATCATTGGCAGTATCATAAACTTTCACACCTGCATCATTGGCCCAAGCAACGAGACTTGTTCGCCACTTTACTACATGAATTGGACCTTCACCAGAATGCAAGACCTAGAAAACAGATAAATTTTTTTAGTTTCAAGAAACCAAAAGGCATTAGGTAATTTGCACATCTTATTGGTTAGTTGACTGGTACAAACCTGGTCGCGATAGCCAAACCATTTCTTAGTATTATAATATAAATGACCTGCTAAACCACCAGTTACAAATCTCCTTGACGTTTTTCTTGAGTAATCTGGATCCAGCGCAATAGCCTTCATTGGACGATGATACTCAAACTTCAGTTTCTCATCAGTGAAAAGGCTGTTTATTACAACAGACCCATCGTCAGAACAGCTTCCTACATATTCACCTTCTATGTCAAAGCTAAGGTCATTGACGGCAGCAGTATGGGCAGGGAACTCCTTAACCTGGAAAGAATAAAATGAACTACATATTTCAAACCTAAAGCATGTCATTTTGCCTAGAACAAGTAATCCACTGCAACCATCAATCAGCCGAAAAGCCAGGATACTAAGTGTGGTTAATGCAAAACACTAGCCTCAACTTCATGATGAAAAAACTTGGAGCTCCTATATACAATTAGCCAGTAGAAAAAATTTGAACCGATGATACTAATGGCATATTCTTTGGACAGTTCATAAATGTATTGTAAAAAATTACATAAATGGTTCTGATTTTTTTTTATAAGCAGGTTTTAGCTCCAGGGGGAAGCTGAAGGGGAAATAACTACGTAATTGGTTGTAATTTTAGAAATCTAAGAACAATAAATGAATTTTGGAAGGGGTTCTCATGGTTTGGGAGAAGTTTCACCAGCACACTCGGTTTGAATTTTGGCATGATGGCTGGTGCAGCAATCAACCTCTAAAAGAGGTTTTCCTGGTTTTGTATGATATTTATACTGATATCCACTCAGACATTGTGATATATATCTTTTTTTTTTTTCTCTTGTTTCAATGGGCTTATATTTGGGGGTGTTTGAATTGTATTCCAATTTCTAAATTCTTACTTTCCCTTCCTCTTAGTTCTTGATTTGGTTGTATTTGTTCCTTGTAAAGAGTGTTCACCATCGTAACAAATCAAAATTCAACAAAAATTCAGATCTAACAAGCTCCAAATTCAAGCAAAAAAAAGCCAATTTCACGCTTTTATTTTCACAAAGAAATGAAATAGGGAGAGAGAGAGAGAGAGAGAGAAATCTCAAAGGTAGGATCACCTGGTTGCCAAGAAAATCGAGGATATGAACGGTGCCGCCGTGCGTCCCGAGGGCGATCATGCGCTCCGCGACGGCGATACACGACGCCGTATCGCTGGCGAGAAGCGTAGGTATACTCCCTCCCATTCTCTGGTACTTGAGCCTCGGCTCCTCTTCCTCCTCCTCTTCCTCTTCTCCAGCTTCTTCCTCTTCTTCTTCTTCTTCTTCTTCGTCGTCGTCTTCTTCTTCTCTCTCATCGTCTCCTTCGACGCCGTTCTCTGAGGGAATCGGAGCCATTTGAATCGTTAGTCCTGATGTCTTCGTTTCGTTTCCGAGAGAAAAGGAAGAAGAGAAAAATTTGATGAGAACGTGTGAGATCTCTGTTTGGATCCTTTTAGAGGGGGCTTTCCGGGTTGAAGCTGAGTTGTGACGATATTTTGTTTCCTTTTCCCCGTTCAAGACAGTTCTTTTTTTTTTTTTTTTTTTTTTTCCTTATAGTTGAGTGTTTTTTGGATATCTATGTATTTATTTGCAAGAGGACAAGGGAGTGATGACGATGTAGGATGCCACCTGTACTGCTTTTTTCATTGGCTTTCATTCTTTCTTCTTCTTTTTCTTCTTTGTGGAAATTGTAATGCCACAGTTTTTATTGCTAGACTAGTTGGTAACTGAAAAATCACATCATGGCATGTCAAAGTTTTATTTTAAATGCTGGGATTGAAACATGTGAATAAAGACGTAAGATGAGATTGGAATATGTTTAAGGCTTAAATCTTCTTGCTGAAAAAAAATATTTAAGAAAAGAAAAGAATTATGTTGAAAAGTGTTGTTATTGAGAGGGACTTTAATGGGTGTGACTTATGAGTGTGAGTGTGAGTGTTATTTATTTATTTATTTAGGATAAAATGAAAATATTGTGACTTGTGAATGTGTGATATTGTATGATTTTGATGGAATTTATTTTACTTTTGTAAAATTATGTGATTATTTGAGTTAGGACCATCTTGTTTCCTTAGGCATTGCCTTTTTTTGTAGGGGTTGAGCATTATTGGTACCTTTGAGTAATGGTTATTCTATATCTAAAGAAGAGGGACATGAACCAACTTGACAATGAATCTTTGATGGAAATATTGAGATGGCTCAGAAGGGGATAAAGTGAGAAATAGTTAATTAAATTGACCCTCATAAATATATATGGTAATATGTAGATGTTAAATCTTCATATATGGCAAACTGAACTAGGAATTTCAAAAATATATATATATATATATATATCCCAAAAAAAAAAAAAAAAGAACTAGGCATTTCTTTACAAAAAAAAAAAAAAAAAACTAGGCATTTCAAGACCCAAAATGAAAAATGAATTTTTTTTTTTTTTGGTTATTTCTTGATTACCAAGAAATTATTGAAATGAAGACTTTGGGCCTAGTCATCGTAGCCATCTCCACCTTGACAAGCAAAAACCCAACTAAAGAGAGAAGATATGGGGATTGGTCCAAAGTAATTATTACACTCCAAAGTCCAAGGAGCTAAATTGTGGATACAAAAATTTATAGATTTAGGCCATAATAATTCTCCCATCCAAAAAAGGCATAATATATTCCATATATGTATCGGATTTGGCTTGGTTCAGTGCTTTTATGCGCTAAACTTGTCAAAATTATAACGTGTTCATTTTTGACCGCATGTTATAATTTTAACAGGTTCAATATACAGGACTCACACGTAATGCTATATATGTGTGTGCGCGTCATGACCAAGTTATACTTAATATAACTTTAAGTAATATTAGCATTACACTACTTTAGAACTTTTTATTTGATTAAAATTTTGAAAATCCTACTTTTTTTTCCTTTTTTTTTTTTTTTAGATAGGAAAATCCACTATTTGATTACATGTTCTCTATGCTATTAACATGTATGCAAATTTAATACAAATCAAATATTGTTTACTATTTGATTTCAAAAACCAACTTTTATGCTCAATTATGGTAAACAGAAATTAAATGCAAAAAGAAATTTCCTACAGGAAGAAAGTCAAGTAGAGAGGGAAAAAACCCCATAAATTGAGTGAAGCAATCATTCATATGATCATTGATAAATGATACACATTACTTGACTTCTACGTAACCCGCGGTGTATAGGTTTTGCTTTTCTTTTTCTAACAACTTTTTTTGTTACTTATCAAAAAAATAACTAATAACATGACAACAAGATTTCAATTTCCCCTGACAGAAAGTCTGCCTGACAAATAATAATTATCTTAGTCCCCTTGTTGAATTACTAAACATTAATCACCATCAGAACTACTATCTTCTGAAATCCTTCCATATTCATCAGCTACAGTTGTTTCCTGCATGCAACCAAAAAAATGAAGTTCCAAATGGATCTGGATGGGTGGGTGCTGATAGAGAGATAGAGAGACAGAGCTACTACCCTACTAAAGTAACATTCAACATGGTATAATAAAAACAGTTCTTACCAGCACATTATCCCAATCCTTCACTTAGAATTCGTTAACATGTAATTGTCAAGCAATGGAGCCAGGCAGGCCCTTCTCTATTTTCCTCACCTTTAGATGTATGGCCCTGCATATCACAAAACTGTAGACATTTTAATTTGTTAAAGCCTCAAAATAACTAAATGCATTGCTGTCACTCCCAGCTCACCAAACATCTAACTGCATAATTTTATGGAAAATGAAGTATAAAGTTGACTGCATTTGTAAATATAATAAATAGATGATACAGGTGAGATATCTGATCAATGTTGTTTGCAATGCATTTTATAGTTTCCAAGACAAATTTTTGGGAGTGAGAGTCTGCATAATTCAAAGATTAACAAAATTGTAGAAAATGATATAGTATGCAAGAAGTTAAAAATAAATAAATAATAAAAACAACTAGACAACCTTAGCAGGAGTGTCAACGGGCTTTGATGGCTTGCCCAGTGCTGAGAAGAAGGCTTCTTTCCTCCACTTCCTATTGATGGAAATATTCAGACAATATTCGCTTAGAATCACTTAAAGGAGACAGCACAGGAAAGAATGTGGAACAGATCAACGATAACATAATGAGGCAAACATTTCTTGGATTGGTAAGTTACAACTAAGTGGGGCTTAAATAAAAATAGTATAGCTGTGGTATAATGAGACCATTTGACCACAGAACCAGATGGTATTTATCATCTGAGGGAAATCAACAACAGCAAAACCTGGGTCTTCTGAGAAGTCTCAGACAATCTCCTTTTCCAAGTAATGATCAAATGGTAGTTTCAAAAGTGTGACCAGGATTCAAACATAGAAACAAAGACAATCTGCTTTGAGAATTGAACTCTAGAACCAAGTCTTTTTCCCCTTCTATACCCAAAAAATAGAAGATTTGATTTAAGAGAAATTCGTTTTAATAAGCATTAAATAGCTGACTCAGCAAAATATATGGCCCAAGGCTTCAGATGGCTGTTCTCAGTCAAGTCTGCCTATCAGATGCTAGCACAGAAGTGATTAATGAAGCGCCATCCTCATCCGGTGGGGAAGTATGAAGTATGGAAAAGTATTTGGAAGATCCGAGTGCCACCAAAAATCAGACATTTTCTGTGGAGAGCAGCGAAGGATTCTTTACCAACAAAACAGAATTTAGCACGCGCAGAAAATACCCATAGATGAGACCTGCTCTTTATGTGAAGATCAGCAAGAAACGGGGTGCATGCGATATGGCTGTGCGATCAAGCAAAGGCGTGTGAAATCTGTTCCAAGCTTCTCACACTGTATCAGGTAGGATACCGGTCTTTCCTTGATATCATAGAGGCTGTACTCGAACAGGGATCGGCCTTCACAGTTGCGCTATTCTCAACCATGCTTGGAGCATTTGGCAGCGACGAATAAATCCTGGTGCAGCAACCTTCATGGCCTTACATGAGATTAGCAAGAGGGCAAAGGATTTGGTGGTGGAATTTTTTGATGCACATACACAGCCCCACTAGATCAGAGGTGCAACATCAAATACGGTGGACAAAGCCTCCTGAGGACTTTTACAAGGCAACTTTGAANTCCATGTTGCTCTTACAAGGGGAGAAGGTGCAATTAGAGGTATAGCTCGTTGGCAAAGTTGTGGAAATTTATTCAGATGAGAATATTTTTTTTTAAAGAGCTATGAACAGGTAGAAAATCCTTCATTTGGAAGTTCAAAGAGATGCAATCTGGTATAGACAAAACAGTTAATAAATAAAATGAAAGTACTAATCACAATCCCAGAACACTAGTGTATATAACTTGGGATGAGATGCATTTGCAGATACATGGCTTGGTCATAATTGATAAATTGCTAATCTTCAAATTCTTCTTTGAAGGTGCACAGCTTAGCTGTAACTAGAGAAAACATTCATATTGATGTGAAGACAAGACAGATAACTGAGAAAGACGGTTGGGAAAAGAAAAAGGGGATCTCAACATCTAGCTGTGTCATCTATCAGGCTATCAGCATTCCTTTTGCATCTTTATATCTCAATGGATCCAAATCTTTCTGAGCATGTTGTGCCTTGTTGACCTGCACAAGATACCAGGACAGAAGTTTGGATCTAAATGTAACAGCCACAGAAACAATAAAATGAAACAGTGTTGAAAAAAAAATCAATCTCAAGACAAAATGGAACATGGTTAAATATTCATAGAAAACTTACAGCATTAAACAACTTGACCACTGAAACCCCAGCAACACACATAGTAAACATGAACAAAGTTAGTGTTATAAAGCACTTAACCAATTAGATAAAACTAGTGCCCTTGTCACATAAAGCTTAATTAACATACATAAACACAGTACCTCCTTTTGTAGCAACCCCTATCAGAAACTTTTCATACGAATCCAAATAATTTGCAGGTTTCACATGCCCCTTTTCTCCCACCTAAATTAACATTTAAAAACTCATAAGCAGCCACTGACATCTGATCGATAACAATTAAAAATACACACATATGCTTGTCATAACCAGTTGGTTTTTTGAGATTAACTTACCAAGTGTTTTTCCTTCTTGGCCTCCCCCTTGACTTTCCGCTTGGGGCAAAATTTGCTGAATAGTACCATTTTAGAAAAAAATTTGGTGAATAGCATGTGGTTGAAGTTAATTAATTAAGTAGACTGTTTTTTGAACTCGAGTTTGTCAAACTTGAGATCCAACCCAAACTCAAGTTTGACAAACTCGAGTTCCAAGCAGTATGCATCAATACTGATTGGAACTTGAGTTTGTCAAACTCAAGTCCAGCCCAAACTCGAGTTCCAAATACAGTCTACTTAACTAATTAACTTCATCCGTGTGCTACTTTCTTAAATTTATTCTAAAAACATGCTATTTGGCAAATTTTTCCTTCCGCTCGGCCTCCTCTTCTGCAAGCTTCTCCGCAATGAGCTTCTTGTGTGCTGACAACACCCCCTTTCATACAAATCCCAAGTATTAGAACCTTTAAAAAAAAAATAATAAAAAAATAAAAAAACAATTTAACAAACCAATCAAACAGCAAGCCTAGCTTACAAGTGCATCCTCAGACACACACTTCTTGATAATACTCTTGAATGCCATCTTGAATGCTCTAGAACCCTCCAAAAAACATAGTGATTCCAGGTTGAATTTTGCCATTTTCCTCATCATCAGAAACCCCATTATCCCCATTCACATACATGTCCTCTGCTTCTTCCTCTTCTTTTTCAGATTCACAGTCACTACCCACATCTCTCTCATCGTCATCCTCATCATTATCTGAATTGTAATCTCTTGCCCTCTTTCGAAAAAGTTTCTTCATTTTCCTATCAATATTCTTAGTTTGTTTTGTGCAATGCAGTCTAACATCATGGTTTTTGGTTTTTTCTTACCCTTAAAGGCCTTATTCTTCCCTACCCTTCTCTTCTTCGGAACCATAGCTGGCTATGACAGTCGGGTTTCCACTGCCATGGCCTACCTCCTTATTTTTTAAAACAACCAGTTACAGTCAAGTTTCTCAGAGCTAAAGCCTAAAGCCAGTTTCAGATAGCAAACAAAAAAAGAGTGCCTTCCTTTGATGAGAAAATTTGATTCTCAGTGCATCAAACAGAGCTTATTAAAAATATCAGAGAGAGAGAACTTACTGGGCAGTGGAGTGGGCGACAGCGCAGTCGGGGTTGAGAGAGAGGCTGCGACGATGGTTGGTCGGTGGCGCGATGGTAAGCGAGGGTGGTGGTGCCAGCTAGGTATAGCACGGGTGACGAGAAAGAAAGGGTCCACGTCTTTTTTTTCTTTTTGGGGGAGTTTTTTCATTTTAGGGTGCACTATTCAATATTCAACCAGTGTATATTTTATAATCAACATATTAATTTAAGAATCTCCTTAAATATTCATCAAAAACAAATTTCCTTAAATAAATATAAAATAAAATAAAATAAAACTTAGGATACCTTTGAGCTTTGGTTTCAATTTATATTCGGTAATTTATTTACATAATGTTAATATATTTTCTCCTAAAAAAAACATAATGTTTATTAAAATATATAATTCTTTGTAACTTTTATGTTAAACATGTAATAAAAAAATTATAAATTTATTTCCAAAAATACTAAAAGTAGTTATTTGTAAAAAAAATTAATAGTTAGACAATAAATGTAGTGTTCGTTTGGGATGATTAATTTTGTCAATTTATTTTACTATTTAGCTTATTTTTGCTACTATTTATGAGTCCCACTGCACTTTTTGATACTATTCATGGGTTTCATTATACTATTTCAGTTAACTTTTACCTTTATCCATAGGACTTTCAGCAAAAAGTTTTCAGTTTAAGCAAAATAAGTGGATTCCAAATAGACCCGTAGAATCTTCAATCAAACTTGTTACAATAGATTTTCTTTCTTAATTTGTAATATATCTATATATATATATATATATATATATATATATATATGTATTAATAGGTAAAGTTCAAAGAAAGTTTAATCAAAATTTGAAATTAGAATCCAATTTTGCGCCATGTGTCTAAATTTATGTGAGTACCACACCATAATTATCCACTTAAATTTATGCCATGTGTCCACTTAAGTTTTAAAATCTTTGTTCCAAGTAAATTAATGAGTGTAAAATACTAAAAATTTAATATTAATAAACTATAAAATTTATTTTTTAAAAATCACATATACTCAATAAAAATCACCACACAACAAAGATCACCACACTTTTTATCTTATTAAAAATTAGAAAGAAAATAATCATAAGTAATATTTAATTTAGGTAAGAATTTTAATACGTGAATAATTACGTTCACATTTTAAAAAAAAATCAATTTAACTAATTAATTTATATTTTTATGATAAGAATTATGTTTAATTTTAAATGTATCTATACGTATGCATGTGTTAGAGCATCCGCATCAATGGTTGCAAAATTTATGTCCATTTTGCAAAAAAAAATAATTATTTTACACACCCACTTTTACAAAACACCTATATTAGTTTATCTATTCTACACATTTATTCAATCAAATATTCATTCTTGAACCATCTCACTCAATACCTCTCTCTCTCTCTCTCTCACACAGACCCAATGCCACCCAAAATAACCAACACCTAGCCACCATCAATGATCAATTCACACCTACCATCAACCCACCCAGCCACCGTCAATGAGATCAACCATCATTATCAAGCCAACCTCCATCATCAACCCACCCATCAAAATCCCAAAACCACTAAACAAAATCATCAAAACCCACTTATCAAAATCATCAAAAACCATTGATCAAAACCCATTGATTAAAATCCCAAAACCATCAAACAAAGAAAAAAGAGAGTAGCGGTGATCGATGAAAGCATCGATGAGTGAGGCGATTGGCAGTGGCACGGCTATGGCAAGAGAGCAACGGAGATCAATGGCATGACTAGAGTGAGGTGAGAGTGAGAGGTACCAGAGAGAAAAAAAATAGAGTGAGATGAGAGTGAGAAGGACCAGAGAGAAAAAGATAGAGTGAGGTGAAAAAGAGAGAAAAAAAATAGTAAAATATTAAATGCAAAGCTACAATAACTGTGCATATATGCACGGTTATTGTAGCACTTTTGCATATATACAAACTTATGCAAGCACTGATGCGGGTGTTTTTTTGGTTAAAATGTGTAAAACTAGCCCATTTTTCTATTTTGCAAGCACTGATGCGGTTGCTCTTACATGCTATTCTTTTTTGTAACCCCATGTATATGCATGGATATACTTAAAAGATATACAGTAAAATGCACAATATAATTTTTACATATATAATTTAAATATTACTGATAGTTTTTTTTTTTTTAACTCTTTAAAAAGTTTGTAAGAATATTATTAAGTAGAAAATGTAAATTGTCCATTTAAAAAAAAAAAAAAAAGTTTATGTTCATTGATTTTAGACTCTTCGATTTTTGCATGCAATAACTCACTTGAATAGATATTTATGATGTAGTCTCACATTTGACTTCAAAATTAATAAATAAAACTCTCTCTAAAAATAAATAATTTGGGATACATGGCACAAAATTAGACTTCAATTGTAGAATCTAATTGGATTTTCTCTAAGTTTTGTCCATATATATATAGAGATTTGATGAATATTTATGATGTGGTCTCATATTTGTCTCAAAAATTAAGAATTAGAATTCTCTCTAAAAATAAATAATTTAGGACATGACACAAAATTGGATTTCAATTGTAGAATTTAATTAGATTTTCTTTAAATTTTGCCTATTAATATATACACACACGCACACATATATATATTTCACTAATTATTTATATTTTTATAATATAAATTATGTTCAATTTTAAATGGATTCATGTGTTCGCATGGGTTACATGTTAGTAAAAAATATAATAAAATAAAAAGTTATGTTGCATACTTGTTGCATGCATTTGGTAAAAAATTAGATAGTTATTACAATATCGGTAGAATCTTCAAACAACTTTGTTAAAATAGGTATTCTTTCTTAATTTGTATTGAAAAAAAAAAAAGAGTTACATTGCATACTTGTTGACAGTTTTTTTTTTTTTTTTATTTTTTAATGCAAAGCTTTGAAACATATTCATCAAACAAAATGAAAGTGGCATGCAACAGAGAAGACAGAAACTACAAGTAAGAAAACTACCCTATACAATCAGCCTGAATCAACTCAAACAACGCAGGAGGAGGAACCCCCACCCACACCTAATTAGTTTCACTACCTCTAGCTATATGGGCTAACTCATGGGCAACTCTATTGTACTCCATTTTCACATGTTTGATCCTCCAACTAGAGAAAGAACTCAACAAAGCAGTAATTCCTTGGTACAAATGGCCAAGAAAACCATCCATGATTTATATGGCATATTAGATTTAGTAGGTTTTGTGATCGGTTGACATCCTTTCGGTCTTTCTTTTGTCATCTAGATAGTTTCCGAGTCCTCTAATACGTGTAAATTCAATGCAGGATCTCCGGAGAAAGCTTCCAGTTACTCGAACCCTATTCCCATGGCATAATACCTTGCAATTTAGCCTGACAAAAGACATTACAAAAGAACTAGGCATTGGAAAGTGAATGGTTGCTGAAGGTGTAAAAGTAAAGATAGCGTAACAAGTTCCCCCTGGTTTTAGTTTGCTGCGGGATTTGTGCTCTACCATCAGAGTTTCGTGCCTCAGTTTTGTTGCGCTGTACTGTACTGTACTGTACTATTGTTTATTCTGATAAGATGTGTATAGCAGGAAAGGGGTTGCAGTTGTTTATCATTTCTGATGTTTGTGGAGAACGATAACTCATTTGTAATTATAGTGTATAATGTGATAGTTTGAGCAATTATTTTCCCTAAACATTTGAATGAAAATCAGACGACAAAGAACTCATTGCTGATTGCACACCCTCGTTCTACTAGAAATTGTGCTACTCCTTTCTTTTTCATATTTAACATGGCAACCTGAGTATAAATGGAGTTTAACAGTGGAATCGTAAAACAAGAACTGATTTTGACTAGAGGTGTTATTTTTAATCGAAATACTTAAACACACTCCTCTCCTCTCTCATTAAGGTATAGTAGATTTACGAAGAGAGAAGAGTGTCAAACCTGAAACAACAAATACCTTGGTTAAAACTTTTAAGTTTCAACATGATCATTTCTATTAAAAAATATTAATAATAATAAAGCTTTAACATGATAGTCTAATTTTATAAATCAAGGGATTAGAAGTTTAGAACCCGCCAGGAAATGTAGATGACAAAGAGCTCGAAAACAAATTGCAGGTTACTCTTTTAGCTGGTTTTCGTACGGATGGACCAAAAGGTCTTTTTATTGAACGCAAAACAAAAATTCCGTGGACAAAAAGGTCTTTTTCTTGATAAAAAATAAAACCAAAAATTTCCATTGCCGGGAATCGAACCCGGGTCTCCTGGGTGAAAGCCAGATATCCTAACCGCTGGACGACAATGGAATTTTTGTTGATGATGTAGTTCTAAAAGTCTATATATATCAGTTTCCGGAACATTAAAATTCACAACAAATACAAAAATTTACTAATTATTTAATTGAAATCCACTTTTTTATCCAAGATTATTGAATTGAAATAATATACAATATTATTTTATAAAGGTAGAGTCCATTTTTATAAGGAGAGTTTTTTTTTTTTTTTTAATAATATTTTTTTTTCTCTCGAAACCTTATCAAAATTTTTGTGGTTGATATTCCATATCAAAATGATTATTATTATTTTGTAAAGGTTATCAATATGATAAGCTTTAACTGTACAATTTATGTCAAAACTCTACAATGAAATCTCACACTGTAGAAAATTTTACATTCTTAGAAAAAAGAAATATATCGTTAAACTGATCTAAGTCATTCATTAACTTTGATCTGCCAATAATGTGATTTATATTTACTTAATTTCCTATTCATGGGAGTAAACTAATGTTAGAATGATGAGTTTTAAAATGTATACTATATTTAGATAAGGTTGGGTCTAGTGTTTTCTTGTGTACTGGATCCATTGGAATGTTTATTTGAAAAGATTTAATGTGCAAAAGCACTAGACCTAAGTTGGATATTTATATACACACACTAGTTAAAAACCTGTGCGTTGCATGGTTTTATCATAAACTTATAGAATATATATTTTATTTGAAAAACAATAAAAAAAATTATTATAAAGGAAGGAGTAAATTGCATTTGTGTAACAGAAAATAAGTAAATAAATAGGTATCACTACATAATTTCGAATTTGCAATGAATGTGATGAATGGATTAAGATTACTTGCCCATCTACATATGCACGCACGTTCTTGTACAATTCTACTCTTAATTGTGGTTGTTTGTTACATATAAACCTTTTTTGAGGGTATTTACATATAAACCTTAGTCTTTTTTCTTCAATAGTTGTATTTGCATCAATTATGAATTGTTGAAAGAATCGACCACCACAAAGTATTGTTTGTCCTTCATTTCTTCGGTGCTGAATCCTATAAGCATAATATTTGCTTCCTCATTGTTAAGTGAATTATAATATGAGCATTCAAATGTTGGTTTTCCAAAGTTCCATCACCCATGCTTCAAGAGATATTCCAGTTTATAATTTTTAGTAAATGTAAGAAAAGATTGATGACTAAAAATGTAAACTTTAGTATTTAATTCTTACTTCTTGTTGTATTATTGATGTCATTAGTATTACAGCTTGTAGCCATTTGCAAATCTTCATTAGTGCATTGTTGACCTGCAAGAAAAGTGTAAGGCAGCGTATAAAGTATTTTCTATTTCTATTGAATTTAACTAATTTTTGTAAGCACAATATATTCTAAGATATCATCATGTCATCATTGTCATCTAATATTATTTAGAATTTATTTTTAAAAAACAAATGATTTTCTAATACTTGCATGAATCCTAAGGGGTGTCCGAATCCTAAATATAGTTGCTTCTCAAGATTTGGGGGAAGGGGTAGCACATTTCTTTAGGGTAGGGTTCACCTAGTGGATCATCAATCATAAAATGCAGGGTCCATGTAATATAAATATGCAATTTGTAACAATTCGCAAAGCTAAAAAAAAGTACTAAATATTAAATTTAATGATACACAAAATAATATAAAATTTAATGATTGATAAAAATCATGTTTATCCATATATGATGATTGATTAAAAAAAAAAAAGACTAAATGGACAGATTGCCTTCTTTTATAGGTCAAAGTACACAACTCTAATTAAAAATTAGTTAGCCAAAACTATTTTAACAAAAAAAATCATATTGTTATGAACAATTTATCATAAAATTTATATCAAGACATGCTTAATAATAACCTAAAAAGAAGATTATTCTCTACATCAAAATTGAGAGGTTGAAAGCAACATATCACCATTGGAACCCATGTCATAAAAACACAAAACAAAACAAAAAAAACAAAAAAACAAAAAATCACAAACTTAAGGAAATTAGATTAAGCAAAAAGACCAAAAAAAAAAAAAACACAAAACCTATTCAATTTAATGGAAAAAAAATTAAAATAAATAAATACATTCCTACAAGGTTGTAAGTAGAAGAAGGGAAGAATTGAAAAAGAAGAACCATGTGGAAGTGTCAAAACAGTAGCAACATCCTTCTTGCAAGCATCCAAAAACTATAGCAAAAGGAAGATGCTAATCTGAACTACGAGTTGCTGAACAAAGAAAGAAACAAATGACCTATTCCTCGTAAGGATGCGCACGGTTCGAGTTGTGCAGATGGAGGCCAAAACTTTTAATCAACATGCCAATGGCGGATTGGGATTTCGACCAAACAATCTCTAAATCTAATAGGTCTATTTAGAATCTTAGCAGTTTTGACTTGGCGAGTTAGATTTTTTTTTTGGGGGTGGGGGGGGGGGGGGGGGGGGGGGGNNGGGGGGGGGGGGGGGGGGGGGGGATAAGAAGGGGCTGGCAAATTCAATTAACTAAACGAAATTATTTTAAATAAATTGAATAATTGTTTGCTCCCTCTAGTAAAAAATGAAAGAAAAAGTGATCACTTTTATTAACAATAATTATAAATACTACATTATTTTTTATTTGAATGATTGAAATTTTATCACACTTAAAAAGCAAAACATCTCAAAATCTAAAAATTAGACTTATACATATAGTAAGATTAATATCAAAATCGTAAAGAGAGGAGAAAAGTGAAATGAAAAAAAAAAAAAACAAATATAAGGAAAAGATGAGAGGAAAAAAAAAAGAGAGAATCATAAGTAAGGTAGAGCTTTGCAATATGTGACGGGTTAGAAATATCTCAATTCGCTATTCAACTTGACCCATTAATTTATTTGGCTAACATGCCAACCCGACCCACCTCACTTAATGGACCCGCAAAAATTATGCTAGGTTGGTGCCAGTCAAGGGGGTGCGAGTCTACTTATAAGAGGTTAAGGCTTTGCTCTAGTGCATTGGAGTCAACACAATCCGAACAAATGACTGGTTTTTAACACATGTCTAAATTGTGTTAGTTCTAGTGCATTAGAGGTAAGCTGGGTCTCTCATAGGACTGTAAATGAGACGAGATGAGTTGAGCAAAGCGTTAAAAGTTTTGTTCATTTAATTTTTATTAGAAGACGAGCGGAACTTGAGTTCATCATCAAACAATCTTACACATTCAATAAACTAAGATTATTAATTAATATCATATGAACCTGATGATGCACAAAAATTAGTAAGTTGGAATATTTCAGGCTATAGTGATGATTGTAGGTCCTAAAAAGAAAGAAAGAACTGTCAAAGGTGACCGGTGTAACCCGACCAAGGACCCTCCGACGATTAAGTCAGTTTTCTCTCTAGAACACAAGGATGAGAAGATAGTGAATGGTTGAACTTACCTTAGGTGAAAAAGACTTGCTCCTTTTATAGAGAGTTTAAAGTGGGTCTACTTGTTCAAATCCACCACCATTATGAGTGATGTGAGTAGTTAATGGAGAAAATGGGTAAATGGGGTATGTGAAGCGAATTACAGGCAATTCCCTCCACGTTTTAAGAATAGTACATCATGGCCAGATCATATGGAACTTTAAGAGAAGTTCTTGTAGAATTCATCAAGTGTCATCTGGTCATCCATGCCTTTGTGCCATGGACGACTAACCTGGAATTGAATGGTCTTATTATAAAGGGACGTGTACTATTCTTGCACACGATGTCATTGTTGGGCTTCTCCTCTTAAGGCTTTCTGGATGTAACAGGCTATGGACATGGTTTGATTATGGACGACTACCATGGACGAACTTTCTTAACTTGAGTCCCCATTAGAACCTATTCACAAACTTATAGAATTAAATTTAAGTCTATATAACTATATTTATAGACAAGTATTCATATTCAAGTCACGTGTTTATGAACTTGTTCATAAACATATTATTATATTTGAGTTTGAATCGTTGAATAGTCCAGCCTAAACAAACCATTTATAGATAGCTTGGTCCATTCATAGTGTTATTTTTTTACCCATTTAACCAACCAACCTAATTTAGACTCATTGCAACATGATCGGGCATAGTTCGGAAACTGACATACAACCACCCCTAAATTTACCTTGCAAAAACTAGCTATAAAATGAGTTGCCTACTTAAGCTTTAGTTTTGGTCATAGGTCTTAAGCAAAACTTTTGGGGCAGAAGTGGTTACATCTAACTGTGTTTGTTGCCTGAAAACAAAAATTTAACTAGGATATCTTGATTTTGAGCTTGGAAACTACTTGCACATTCGTATACAGGATTTGTGTCTTGTTTCTAAGAGGTAAGCTTTAAAATGAATCGTATACATGAAATATTAATGTTTAAGATAAAGAGTAGACAACATTGAAGAACAAATAAAATATTTGCCAAAATAAACAATGCAGCTTTCTCTCTCTTTTCTTTGACCATTAAAAAAAAAAAAAAGATTTGTGATTTTGGTATTCATCAAGTAATAATTCTTTTGGTTTTTATTGGGTCCTTACTAATGTGATTTTTTTTTTTTAAATATTGGAATTTTGTATGTAATTATTTCTATGAAAAAGAAAGAAAAGAAAAAAACATAGTCGAGTACTAATGGGATGAATATTTCCAAAATGCCACGTCATCATTTCACATCGGCGAGTAATACAATAACTTACAACTTTTTTTTTTTTGTAAAATAATTAAGAAAAAAAGCATTATTTAGCCCAAAAAAAAAGCCCAATTATTATCTATATTTTCTTCTTCCTAGAAACAAAGTGATGCATATTAGTTAAGAGAAAATAAAATATTTTAATATTTTATGTTTTTTTCCCTTTTTTAGTAGAATTAGGATTCACTTGCTTTTACAAGTTCAATTAAATCCTTTTCTTAATTGAATTAGGATTTTAATTACTTTTTTTTTTCCTAGTTAAGATGCTTTTCCTTTTTCAAATAGAAGTCGATTTATTATTTCTTTTTCTAAGATGAGCAGGAGAAATTTTATTTATTCCTGTAAATATCCTTTATAGAGAAGGTGATTAATTTTATGTGTTTTTTTAATAAAAGTTTGCTGAGGCTTTCTCCCTTATTTTACCTACCAGCTTTGTAGTAATTGTTTGTCATAGGTTCTGCTTCTACACGCTACGCTGCACAAAGCCCTAGCGAGAGAGAGAGGGTGCGAGAAGTGAACGGAGATGGAGGTACTGAAGCAAGAGATCCTGAAGAAGAAACAATCTCTGAAAGAAGACACAGGCGGCCGTAAATTCTTCAAGCGCTCCGAGCTCGAACAGAAACAAATCCAGAAGCTTCGCGACCAAGAGAAACTCGAACTCCAAGCCAAATCTAACCGCCAATCCTCTTCTTCTTCTTCCTCAACCACCACTACCAAAGCCTCCGCCACCGCCAAAACATCCTCCACAACCGCCGTCGCCGCCACGACGTCATCCCTCACCGACGAACAAAACATCTTTCTCCCTCGACAAGAAGTGATCCGTCGCCTCCGTTTCCTCAAGCAACCGATCACTCTCTTCGGCGAGGACGATACGGCTCGGCTCGACCGGTTGAAGTACGTGCTTAAAAACGGTCTCTTCGAGGTCGATAGTGATATGGCTGAAGGGCAGACGAATGACTTTCTTCGCGATATTGTGGAGCTGAGGAAGCGGCGGAGGAGTGGGATGATGATGGTGAGCGAGAGGAAGAGGCAGAAAGGAGAGGAGGATAACGATGAGGATTTGAAGCGAATGAAGGCAAGTGTCGATGAATTGTGTGAGGAGGATAAGATTCTGGTGTTCTTTAAGAGTCTATTGACTGAGCGGTGGCAGGAATTGGATGAGATGGGCGAGGCCGAGAAGCGGACCGCCAAGGGGAAGTCTATGGTGGCCACTTTTAAGCAGTGCGCTCGGTATTTGAATCCGCTGTTCAAGTTTTGCAGGAAGAAGGTGAGTGGTTTTGAATGAATTTCCAAGCTTGGATTTTTGTTTGGTTCTAATAGTTGCTATTTGTTAAATTTTGATTGATTCACATGGTTTTAGTATGAGTAGCTTATGAATATGTGAATTGTAAGTATTGAGAACTAGGGTGATAAAACTATTTGACTTGTGACATGCCCTTGATTTTTTGATAAGTTATGGAAATTGGTAAAAGATTAAGAGAGTTGCTGCACAATGTGATTATAATGCAAATTGAAGAGTAATGAAAATTGATATACTTTTTACCTATCAAAAAAAGAAAATTGATATACTTTCCAAAGTGTGTAACCTTTAAATAGAGAATGTAAGAAAATTCTTTTAAGATAGTTTCAGTTCAGCTCTAAAAGAAAATTTCAACTTATAGTTCCCATTACTCAGTCACAATATGTAATATGCATTGAGATTTGGAAGTGTTATTCTGGCCATGTTTTGAAATTGAATTGAGTAGTATTGCCACTACCTACATTTGAAAAACCAGATATCTGCTTTTTTTTTTTTTTTTCTCCCATCAATTCTACTCATATGCAAATAACAAATGGTGAGCCTTACTCATATATATATATATATATATAAATATATATAAACAAATGGAGAGCCTTGTTATTTTGTTATATCGTATAGAAAGGAGTGTGATTTGTTTATCAATTCATTTTCAACCCAATCTTAGACCCTTTACTGTATGAAGCAAATAGATGTATGTGGAATCATTAGTTGCTTGGGTTTACTTCAGTGTTGAAGGTTTATTAAGTGCTGATGATAGGCTTTGAGTATGAATGATTTTTATGATGACATTTTATAGCATTGTTGGGACCTAGGGGAGACTGGAGAAGGATATTTTGGAATCCTTTTAATAGGAATCTCATGACTTTGGCAGCTTTGAGAAGTCCTTGAATGCTTCTTTTATTACTTTTGTGCCTAAAAGACAGGTCCTAAAAATATAAGGAACTTTCACCTCTATCAGTCTGTATTGGAACACTTAGAAGATTTTGGTGAAGGTTTTGTTTTGAGTCTGTGTCGGGGTTAAAAGTTAATTTGGGAAAGACCTAGTCCCGATTAGAGAGGTTGAAGAGGTAGAGAAGTTGGCTGGCTTGATGTGGTATACTACCCATGAAATTCCTTGGAATGCCTATGGAAGCTCCTTCAAGGATTAGTGTACTATGGAATTTTGTTAGAAAGGATTGAAAGGAAATTAACTAGGTGGAAGAAATTTTATCTGGCCTCATGCTCTGTAAGAGCACCTTATGTAGTTTATCTATTGACAACCTCGCTTCATTCACTATTCCTATTAATGTAGCAAATAGGATTGAGAAGCTTCAAAGGAACTTCATATGGGGTGGGATGATTGAAGCATTTAAGTTTCATCTAGTATATTGGAATATGGTTTGGACCTTTTGGCTTATGGGCTCCTATAATCCCTTAGCATAGCATCTAGAGACTTAACTCTTTCTTCACATTGTCCTCTAACTTCGTTAAATATTCGAGAACTCACATCTTCCCATCTGGTGTCTTGGCTTCCCTATAATGCGTGATTGCTGCAATTTTCAACTTCATATGCTTGGAGGAGTTGGTGCCTGTTTTATTTTCTCTCTTGGTCTAAATGTGGTGTATAGGTTGTCAGAGATGACCCTTTCTGCTTATAGATATCTATTTCAAACTCCCTGTGATAGAAAGCTGGCCTGAAACTTTTGAGTTGTGACTGAACTTTACCTGATGAGTCTAGCATTTAAAAGGCCTTTTTATTGAGGCCTTGCTGGAAAACCATTTCAGTGTGTAAACCTCTCTCTCTTTGAGTCCTTAGGAATTTTTTAACCTAAAATCTAATGTAATCCTGTCAATCCTTTTAAGACCTGATCTTAGGCTGCGGGACTCACAACAGCTATATTTGTTGTCAGTAGTCTTTCCTTGTTGATTTTACTTTGAAACAAGCTCCAAGTTCCATACGTTGAAGCCTACATGGTCACACGGATCACCTCTCACAAGTCACAACTGATTATAAAATGCTGTATGTATTTCCAATTTTCACTATGTTTGAGAGGATATCCACATGATGCTGTGCGTGTACATTTATATATACATACAAACAAACGTATAAATCCTTTTCTTTTCTTTAAAATTTCTGGTTAGATTTGGTGTGGACTATTGTTGCTTTCTTTTGTATAAAGCACACTGCATTGGGCTCATGTTAATTCTCTTTATAGGTTCTTCCTGATGATATTCGCCAAGCATTGATGTTGGTGGTTGAATGCTGCTTGAAGCGAGACTACTTAGCTGGAATGGACCATTATATTAGGCTCGCCATTGGAAATGCAGCTTGGCCTATTGGTGTCACTATGGTTGGTATCCATGAACGTTCTGCCCGTGAGAAGATTTACACCAATAGTGTGGCCCACATTATGAATGATGAGACAACTAGGAAGTACTTGCAATCAGTGAGGACATTGATGACCTTTTGCCAACGACGGTACCCAGCATTGCCATCCAAATCTGTTGAGTTCAACAGCCTGGCAAATGGTAGTGACTTACAATCTCTGCTAGCAGAAGAGAGGATTTCTGGGGGTAATCTAGCCTGTGAGGAAAGGCTTCGGATAATGCCTGCTCCAAATGAGAGCAAGCTGTTATGTATTCTATGATCTGTTTATGGGATGTTATTGCATTTCAATGTTTCATGTGCCATCCAATTCTAAGCTTTGAATGGTAAAATCCACACTCTTTGACCATGGATGTTTTTCATTGATTGTGTACCAATATAAATGCAGAAAGTGAAGTTTATACTTAATACTTTCGTTCATATATATGTTTTTTTTTTGTCCTTTAATTCATTCTTATGTGGGGAAAGGTAACTAAGAACAATACATTTTTTTTTTTTTTAATGTAGTGCTCCATGAGTTCTTTCACTGTGTTGGGTCATGACTCATGGGGTGCTCCTTCGGATAGGGGGATTTTTTTTTTTTTTAATAGGAACAGTTATATGTACTTTTGAATAATCAGTGACAAGAAACATATATCCTTTTTTTTTTCTCTTCTCTTTTCAGCTCATCTCTCTCTCTCTCTCTCTCACATTACTTCCCTCTCTCAGACTAAAGCGGCCAAAATTAGAAATTAACACTGTTTGCCAAACAATATAGTTAGTAGGCATTGTTTTCAAATTATATATATTACTAACATCTCGAGTCTCAAAGACTTGGTTTCCCTGGTCTAATCACATCTGATGTGGTATTTTTTCCATGTGGTGTCCACCTGAAAATCGAGTTTCTAAAACTCGATTTATAAGCCGACCCTTTCAGCAGCGATTTGTATGTGCTAGCAAACAAAACAAAACACTTTACTGGTACTTTTCTAGTTGTTGTGTGTAAGAAGTTTTCTTGGGCCACAGAGTTAGTGGGAGGTGAGGTCAAGTTTGATGTAAACTCCTCTGACACTTGTGTCTCTTCCTTTTGTACTTTTCATATATTAATATAATTCTATCACTTCTGTCAAAAAAAAAAATTTCAAATATTATCAGTGCTAGCAAGCTGCACAACACAAATCAATGCACATTTACATCTCTTTTCTCCCAATCATTTAGACATCTCTCCTCACCTCAAAATTAAAATTTTTTTGGCTTATAAATCGAGTCTTAGAGACTCAATTTCCAGGCGAACACCATGTGAAAAATACGCCAAATCAGACGTGATCAGAACACTGAAATCGAGTCTTTGAGACTCGATTTATAAGCCCTAAATCGAGTTTTTTAAACTCGAGATGTTAGTAAAAAATATAGTTTTGTAACAGTGCCTACTAATTATATTGTTTGGCAATTAAGGTTAATTCCCAATTTTGGCTAACCAAAGCTCCTCTCTCTCTCATCTCACAAATCAGGTCACGCCCTTGCTGCCGCTGGTCACGCCTTTGCCTCCATCTCTTTTCTCTTTGCTCAGATCGGAGTTTGGTGTGTTTGTCGTGATGGGGTTTTTTTTTTTTTTTTTTTTTTTTTTTTTGTGTGTGTTTGTTCATATGGGCTTGGTGGCTATGGTGGTGGAATGGTGTTTGATTTTTTTTTTTTTTTAAATTTTATATGGGTTTGATGGCTGTGGTGGTGGTGATGGTGGTTGTGGTGGCTATGGTGGTGGTATGGTGTTTATTTTTATTTTTTCTGTGGGTTTGGTGGCTGTGGTGGTGGCGATGGTTTGGTTTTTTAATTTTCTTTTTCTATGGGTTTGGTGGCTGTGGTGGTGATGGTGGTTGTGGTGGTGGATTGGTGACTATGATGGTGGTTTGGTTTTTTATTTTGTTTTTGAGTTTGGTTGTGTCTGTGTTGGTGATGGTGGTTGTGGAGGTTGTTGCTGGTGGAGTGGTGGTAGTGGAGGTGATTGTGGGTGGATGAAAGGTTGTTGCGGTGGATATTTTTTATTTTATTTTAATGAGTTTTTTATATTATTTTAATCAAATAGCTAAAAATATAGATCCATTGATGTTGAATGTATTGTAAAGTGAATAGGTAAAATAGATAAAGTAACTTTTGTAAGTGCTAAATAGCTAAATTTTTAGTTCCACTAATTTGATGCTCTAAGCTCTCTTCTAACTCAATTAAAGTTACAATTAACCAAAGATTTGCTTCGGTCTATAGCATCATCAATTAGAGTCATGTCTTCAAGGTTGGCCTGTCTTCATAGATACAATGTAATAATGAGTTTTGTGATTTTTGTCCTCCTAAGTGGCATGACATTTATGAAAACTGAAAAATGTAGGACACTCCAATTTTTTATTTTGCCTTTCTTTCTAATTTTTGTCAACATTCAGCTTCGTGATGAACTCATAATTTCTTGAGGAATGTGGGGCTGCGAGGATAGATATGTATAGTAGTATAATTTAACTTAAAAAAAAAAAAAAAAAAAGAAGATTAGATGTATACACTCGACATTAAAAAAATTGATATGAACAAAAAGTATAATATGAGTCTAATTTGTAGAAATGTGATTCGAATTAAGAATTTTATCAACTTAAAAATTATAAGAGAAGAAGATAAGAACAAAAAAAAATATTTATTTATTTTTAAAAGATTTAAAAAAAAATTCTGCACTATATATATAACCAAAGTTGAGAAAAAATCCAATTAAATTTTAAAATTGAGCTCTATTTAAAATATATATATATATATATATCTATATATATTTGTGCTAAGTGAGTATGAAGAGTCCAATATAAATGGATTATTTGCTCAAAAATATATATATATATATATATAAATGGATTATAAAAAATCTAATTATATATTTAATTTTATATCTAAAATTAAAAGAAAAGAGGGTTTGAAAGGTTTTGTTTTTCTAACTAAAAATAATATAAGTATATTTACATAATACAATTTTTTTTTTCAAAAAAGGACATAATATAAATAGTCACTTACTAGGTAGAAACTTATATAAGCATATGATATATATTATATATATATATATATATATACACGCACGACTTTTAAACTAGTTTAGTAATTTATGATAAAAATTTTAATTTACTAATTAAACCTTTTTTTTTTGGTTTAGAAATTTAACCCTCCTATTTAAATGTTGCTAAGGTTTTAATTAAATAGTAATTCTATCTATTTTGTCCAAAAAAAATAGTAATAAACTAATAATAATACCAAAACTGAAGTAATTTAAAAAAAAAAAAAAAAAAATCTTAATCTACAAATACCAAAAAGCTGGAGTGCATATGTGCAAAAACAATTTATTCTTGTTGAACCCTTTAAACCTCTCTCAAGCATAAACTCCGCCACTGTCCCCAACAAGAAACTCAACGATCAAGCTGTGCCCTCAGAGTTCAAAGTTCCGACAAAGTTTCACCACACCGACATACAAGGTTTGTTTTCTTTAACTATTCCATCAATCTCTTTTTATTACTTCTATAAATGTATATTTCCTAAGCTATGCTCTGAGTGTGACCCTCTGTTTGTTAACTGAGAAAACCCACACAAAGAAAGTAAAAGACATGTCAAACTTACATGAAAAAAAGAAAAGAAAGGAAAACTCCCTCTCAACTGAGCCAAGTTGCACTATTATATATGTAGAATGGTGGGATTTTTTTGGTTTTTAGTTTTTCCCCAAATAGTGAGTAGTATAACACTAAAAAAATTTGCTTCCATTTATTTTTGCAATCAAAGAGAGTACTTTTACTGAGGTTTTATGCTTTCCTTTCCTTTTCTTTTGGTTTGCAGGTCATTTAGCATTGCTGGGTTTGCCCTTCCTTAGAAAATGGTATATAATTCACTGTGCTGATTTAGGGTTAAGGCTTTGTATTTTGGTTTCTTTTTCCATGATTTTGAGACCCTTTTTTTTGTTTTTTGATTGATTTGTCTGGTGGGTTTTGTATCAGCTCCCTCTTTCATTGCTCAAGACTGCTCAAGGGCATCCTATGGTAAGAAATTTTTCTCTATGGATTTTATTTGTGTTTCACATTGTACTGCTGTTTGGTTGCTGCGTAAATGTAAGAAGAGGGCAGAACCTTTTTTTTTTTTTTTT
>NW_027070565.1:0-8217 GCF_002906115.3 Quercus suber | reverse complement strand
AAAAAAAAAAAAAAAAATACACACTTTGAAAATGGCAGAAATCAAAGCCGATACTGCGACACACCAGAAGCAGCTCCCAGTTACTGTATCGGAATCCGATATATCGGAGCAAAAGCCCCAGAAACCAAAGCGTGTCGCTTCCCTCGACGACTTTCGAGGCCTCACTGTTGCGGTACGTATATTCTTCATTCATATATATACCATTAACTTAAGGGCTTAATTACTTATTGTACTTCTTTCTTCTTCATTTTTTATGTTGAAATTTAATTCTCTGCCTCATTAATTTTCGCTACATGTACTTTTTTTTGGTTTGAATATTTAATATTTTAGCACCTATTTGTTACTTTAAAAAAAATTACTTTTTATTTTGATAAAAAAGACAGTTTATTTATTACTTCTTTTTCTAGTTCGAAAATTTAAAAAATAAAATAAAATAAAATAAAATCATTAATGATATTGGGTATTGCTTTTTCTTTTTCTTTTTCTTTTTTTAATTTCATTCTAAAATAATGATATTTAAAAATATAAAAATTTTGCTATTACATTTAATGTTTATTGTGCCACGTTGAGTAGATAGCAAAAGATTACTTTATACTCATTCTCTTTATGAGCAACGCTAGAGAGAGATTTTATTTCTTTTGTCCCTCTACAAATTGTTATGGCAATAATTTGTGATGGACGTGCAACCTTGCGTTTGCATTAATTCTTCACTAGCACTATTTATATTAAGCATAAGTTTGATTCTCCAAAAAAAAAAAAAAAAAACTTAAACATAAATTACGATGAAAGATTTGTGTGTCTTGATTTATTTTTTTTCTTTTTATTGCGTCTTTTGGTGTTGGGTTTATTGATGAAAAGTGAAAAAGTGGTCTTAAAATATAGTACTTTATCCATACATAAAAAATAAAAATAAAGTAAACTAATCTACTTTATGTAAGGCGACATAACATTTTTTTACAAGGATATTGATTCATTATTTAGTTTTTGGAAAACCATAAAAGTAATAAAAGAAATTGAAGTTCTACTTTTGAAAAGATTGGAGACAATAGAAAAAGAAAAAAGAAAAAAAAAGACATCAATTATTTATTGGAATAATTCAATTCATAGCAAGTGCATATAATTCATTTGGGGTGCTGTATATGTGCCATACCAACCATGTCATGTTATACTTTTGTACTTATTGAGTTTTAATTGTTAAATGTAAAATCTTACTTTAATGATTTAATCAATTACATATTGTATATTTTTTGGACGGTTCATGAAGTCTAATAAAGGATTGGTTAAAACAGTATACATTGAATTGTAATTTCTATTTTTTCTTAAGCTTGCATTGTATGTCATGTGCATTGTAGTTGATGATTTTGGTCGATGATGCTGGAGGAGAATGGCCTATGATTGGGCACGCACCATGGAATGGTTGCAATCTTGCTGATTTTGTGATGCCTTTCTTTTTGTTCATTGTTGGAATGGCCATTGCACTTTCTCTCAAGGTTGGTTTATATACTGTTTCCATCCAACTTAAGAAGAAGATTACATGAAATGGTTATTGGTATGCATTCATTCTTGTATCTTCTTTTGTCCAGAGAATACCAAACCGGCTTTCAGCCATAAAAAAGGTGCTTCTTAGGACATTGAAGCTTCTCTTTTGGGGTCTCCTACTGCAAGGTCAGTTTTTTTTTTGGTCTCATTTTTATATCTACTCAGCTTAACACCCCCCCCTCTTTTTTTTAATATAGCATTACTGTCAAATTTGGAGAGAGTATATAATAAATAATGATGACTGATTTGAAGGAAAGGTTTATCTGCAACTTTTTACTGTTCCTTTCCAATTTCAATTAGTTAAAACTTATTCATCAAAGTAAACACTTATAACATACAAGCATCACCATTTTCTGAGAGAGTTTTTCCAGAAAAGTAAACCAAGCTGCACAAAATATGTTATGTTCTCAAATTTCAAATCTTTAACCTAGTCATTGCATGATTCATTGGACATACACAAAGCACTCCCAGAGCTGATGTCATCGCTTGCTAAGTGTGCATGTGTACACCAACCCTCATTCATCTAGCAAACCACAATGTAATTTTTAATAGACACAGGAAAAGATAGTACTTAAGATAAAATGAGCAATACTGTGATCAAAATATCTTCTTTTATGCTGAAAACTTGACACATTATCTGTAGTGCATTCCTGGGAAAAGAAATTAAGAAAGAACAAAAATTAGGCTCTGGACCTTCTTTGATGTTAACTTGGCTTCATTATGTTATGAAGGAGGTTATTCTCATGCTCCTGACAAACTAACATATGGTGTTGACATGAAAAAGATAAGTGGTGCGGCATTCTGCAGGTAATATTGATGTTAGCTACCAACCTTAGTTGTATGGGGAATGAATCCATGCAGTAATTCTTTCATTATTTCTAGAGAATTGCTCTTGCATATTTGGTGGTTGCACTGGTGGAAATCTTTTCAAGAGGTGCACAAGCCAAGGATCTTGCGTCCAACTGGTTCTCTGTATTCAAGTTGTACTTCTGGCATTGGTAATTTTGTGAAACTGCGCTTGATTTTATAAATGTGATGAAACTTTACTATGCTTGTATAAAACACTTTGTCTCTTATAAATTTTCAGGCTGATGGGAGCATCTGTTCTTGTTATTTACTTGTCTGCAATTTATGGGACATATGTTCCTGATTGGCACTTCACTGTCCAAAGTAACAATGGTACTGTCCAGTTAACAGTAAGTCTCAGATTCCTTTTCTCCCTTTTTTTTTCAAAAAAAAAAAATTAAGAACTTCTATGTAGATATATTGCTATTATCTTTGGTACATGGTTGGAGATGTCATGATAGACCTAATAGTTTTTGTTCAGCTACTGGCTGATAATAGTCTTTGGCATGAAATAATTAACTCGAGAGCATTTGGGTATGGAGAAATTGAAAATTTGAATTCCTTAATCTGCATAACTCAGCATCACTAAATTTGGAAAAGGCATAAGGTCTTGTCACAATTAGCATCAGTTTTGGTGAAGGGTGCATGTCTTTTTCAGTGACACACTTGTTCCATTAATGATTCAACTTTATGAAATAGAATAGCTACCAGGGTTTCTATTGACATGTATATTCTGTTCATTTAAGGTTGCCTGTGGCATGAGAGGAAAACTGGACCCTCCTTGTAACGCAGTAGGATATGTTGACAGAAAAGTGCTAGGACTAAACCACATGTATCAGCATCCAGCATGGAAGAGAGCTAAGGTGTGTATTTTTTTTTTTTTTTTTTTTTTTTTTTTTTACCTCATATCAGTTTATGAATTTGAGTTCACTAGCTTATAGACTGTCATTTTAAAATTTTAATCATTCTAATTTTGAAGTGATTCAGGCTTGCACTGAGAATTCCCCATATGAGGGGCCTTTCCGAAATGGTGCTCCTTCATGGTGCTATGCCCCTTTTGAACCTGAAGGAATTTTGAGGTCTGTTAACATCATAACTCCTTCATGTCATTTAAAATGAACCAGTAAATAAAATGCCTCTTATCTAGATCTAATCGGTGTTTAACCAGTTCTAGCTCTTGTTGAACTAAACAATGGAAATCATAAGGCTTTGCCTTTGGGATTATTAAAAATCAATGGATATCACATAAGGAATTTTCAGGCACATTCACTCCATTAGCACAGCAAAACTATCACTTGGTCTGTCTAATTGATTTTCAGTTATTCCAGAAGTATAGCATGTGAATGGCAATACTAAGAACTACTTCAATATAAAGTAAGTTGGAGAAGACAGCAACCTATTTTTAAGAAGGCTGCCCTGACTCTCAGAGGCAGGCTCTCCCTCTCAGTCGTTTGATTGGAGCAATTTATTGTTATTTTTACATCTGCAGGTTCTTATTTTTAAGCATGAACCTCATGAATGCTCCAATCCTGTGGCTATGATGGGAATCTTATGATGAATGTGCCCCACTATCAATGTAGTATTTGTAAATCTTGAGAATTTATTTTGAACCTTTTCTATTTATGGATGTTTATCTAATTGCAGCTCAATATCTGCTATTCTCTCCACCATCATTGGAGTGCATTTCGGACATGTTCTTGTACATTTTAAGGTGGGGTCTATGAATTCTTGTGATTTATGCCTAACTTATAGGTAATATGATCTCTCTTCACTTAATTTTGTCAATTATTACAGGGTCATCCAGCTAGACTGAAGCATTGGGTTATGATGGGTTTTGCTCTCCTCATTTCAGGAATTATCCTTCATTTCACTCATGGTATGAACTGAATGTTCAATATATGCAAATTATCTGTTATCTCCTTGCTTTCTAATGCTTTTCCCCAATGCAGCAATTCCTTTGAATAAACAGTTGTACACATTAAGCTATGTTTGTGTAACATCTGGAGCAGCAGCTTTGGTCTTTTCAGCTTTATACATTATGGTATTCTTATTTTTTTCCACCGTGAATTTTTTTTTTTTTTTTTTCCATATCAATAGGGTCATTATTGATCTTTTGAGTATATTAGACCAATGTTGTTGGAATTAAGGCTTGGTTGAGCTGCTCTCAGTTGAGTATCTATTTGTTGGGAATGTAAGGTTCAGTGACTATACGTCAAGTTTAATACAATCCTATACTGTGTTATATACCAGGTTGATATTTTGGGTTTGAGGTACCTGTTTTTACCATTGGAATGGATTGGCATGAATGCTATGCTCGTCTACGTTATGGCGGCTGAAGGCATCTTTGCGGGATTCATTAATGGGTGGTATTACGATGACCCCCACAATACACTGGTACATCATCTTAAAATGCTTTTACCTTTTTACCTCAACACGTCCTGTACAGCCCCTTACTATGTTCAAATAAGAGCCACTGAAAATGATATTAGCTCCCTTCTTCCACTACCAAAGGAAGGGAAACATCCCTGTTCTCTCTAATCTACAAATATTTGTGAGGTGTTCAAAATTTAAAGTTTCATAGTTTCTCTGTTCAAAATTTAAAGTATCATAGTCTGTTCTTTAGCAAGAGAATCTTTTATAATTTTTTCCATGCTGGACTGAACTCAAATTTGCAGCATGTTTCTAGATTTCACAGAAGTTTCTGTGTGTAAAGAATGTGTTAGCACTTTTTGCTCATTAGGTTGCAGTTTTTTTTGTTCATTTTACAGAACTGCATATATTTTTTCCTGTCAAAATATGCACAACTTGTCAAGCTTTGGAACATGTTAGCTCGTTCCAAAACTTGCCAAAGCTCCAATGAGGAGGCACTTTTCATTTCCCTTTCTCGCATTCATGACTTTTTTTCTTCCTTTTCTTTTTAATATTCAATGCCATCAACTTATATCTCACTTCCCTGCACATGCATATAATCCTCATATTGGTGGATTCAACCTAATTTATCTTATTGGTCTTGCTTATAGAAACCTGGATAATTGTCTATGAGGTCTGCACCTTGTTTGGCAAATCTGAGCAATCAACCTATACAATTTGAATAAACAAAAACCCTCTACCAAACTTTAATCATCATCTTACTCCTCGTCATTTCTTCTTTAATAATCTTTTACTTTATTAGTATTGTTAATTTTTGCTGTTAAACTGTGACAGGTATATTGGATTCAGAAGCACATTTTTGTTAAGGTTTGGCATTCCAAGAGGGTAGGCATTCTACTTTATGTCATCTTTGCAGAGATACTATTCTGGGGTATCATATCAGGAATTTTGCATCTACTGGGCATATACTGGAAGCTTTAAATTCTATCGGTATCGTGGTAGCTAATCTCCACTGTGCTGAACTTAGGCTGCTTGTTCTTGCCTTGATTTCCTTGTAATTTTTTATGCCAGTTTGTTGCGGGCTAGGTAATCAGCCCCTTTATACTGTATTGCCCTGTATATATTCTTCTGGAATTGCAAGCAAACTAGCTCATTGGTCATTATATTGTGTTTCCTGTTATTTATCTTTTTAATTTTTTGTCCAAACATTTGGAGATCATTATGAATAAATTGAAAAAGCAAAAACGGAATTGTTATATTTGTTTCTAGTATTCAGTTGCAAATTTGGATAATGTTGAGTTTTGACAGTGTTCATCTTCAACATTAGAACATTAGAACACTAGAACTAGAAGATTATTCTCTGGTTTTGATTTTATCCTCAACACTCCTCTCGCAATGATTATATTATGCATCCAGTATAGGTATTATCCCTTTCACAGTGTGCTATTGCATAAGCTAGGTGCATAAGATACCTTCTCAATTTCACAAGCAACAAAAAGATTTTAAATTATTTTTTATTCATTTATTTAATAGTTATAGTAATGGGGAGGATGAATTTGAACTTTTTGGAAACACAAAGAAGTATCAATTGAGCACACTCAACATAAGTTTTAAATTCTCAAAGATTTAATTTTTGAAAGCCAAAACTTTTGTAACCCTAATGCCACGGTATACCTAATATGGTTTTAAATACTATTCCACATCACTCAAGATTTTAATAGCAATAAATGTGAGTTTGGGACAAGATTATAAGCCAACTTTTAATTTTTTTAGTTTTTAAGTACAATTTTTTAAAACCTCAATTTTTCTTACTTTTTCTCACTTTTCAAAGTACAAGTATATTTTGTGTCCAAATCTTTTATTCCACTTTTTTTACTCCACTTTATACTCTACCAATAAATATTTGACTACGTGTTCACCTAATTATTGGTAGAGTACAGAGTAGAGTAGAAAAACTGCGACAGAAGATTTGGACTCATATATTTTAGCACATTTTTAGCAAAAATATGCAAGAGAACTATTTAAAGGCTATTATTATTATTATTATTCATTGATATATATATATATATATATATTAAAGGAAGTTATTATTCATTTTATATGATACAACTGAATGGCATCTCAGTTATTTATAGAGAGAGCAGATGCATTGAGACGTGTATTATTATCTATTCTTTTTTTACTATATATGGGAAACGTTAACAAGACCCAAAAAAAAAGAAAAAAAAAAGAAGAAAAAGAAGCAGTACTCATAAAACTAAAAAAATGAAATAAAGCTATAAAAAGACAAAAAAATTGTCAGAAAAATTTCAAAAAAGTTGTTGTTAATTAACCCCAAATCTCTTATATAACCATAAAAGACTTTATTAATTGGGCTAATTGAAACTCACTTTTTATATATATATATATATATATGACTTAAAACTCAATCGTTTGACACACGGCCCATTACCATGAACCTATCCAGAAGGCCCAAACCTTTTTCTTCACGGCCCAAAAAAAGCCCTAAAAATTAAAGAAAAAGAAAAAACAAGGAAAATAAAGAAGCAAGCTGCCTCTTTATTCTATTTCTTTGGGAACAAGTAGAGCGAAAGCTGTGAAAGGAAAGTGAAACCCTTAGCTCTCTCTCTCTATCTCTCTCTGAGTCTCTGTGAAAAGATATAATAAATAGTTCCAATGGCAACAGCGATGGCCGAAGATTCGAGCTTCGAGGACGATCAGCTCGCCGCCATGTCCACCGACGACGTCGTTCGTGCCTCTCGTCTCCTCGACACCGAGATCCGCATCCTCAAGGTCCTCTCTCTTTCTGGCTAGGGTTTCTTCAGCAATACCATGAAAACTAAATTAAGCTTCTAGATCCGTTTGTTTTCATAATCGTTTATTTATTTTATACTTATGAAAAACAAAGTTCCAGTTTTTATATTTGTTTTGATTTTAATGTAAAGCTCACTTTTTTAATTTTTAAAAAAATGTGAATTTTTGATTTATTTTAGTGCTGGATTGTGTTTTTAATTGATTAATATTATTTTTGATTGGAAAGCTGGGGGGTTTCTGTGAATTTGTGATTTAAAACTATTTGTGTGTGTGTGGTTGAAGGATGAGTTGCAGAGAACGAATTTGGATTTGGATTCGTACAAGGAGAAGATAAAGGAGAATCAGGAGAAGATAAAGCTTAATAAGCAGTTGCCTTACTTGGTTGGCAACATTGTTGAGGTAAATTTATTTAATTTTCTGGCAACTTGTGGTTTTTTTTATGTTAAGTGCTATGTGTGAGTGAGTACGTGAAGAATTTATTTGATTGATTGATTACATTTGGAAATACTAGTTTTGATACCATAGGGTTGTGTAGTTTGGGGTTTTTATTGTGTTGGGGATGTCAAATAGAGGATATATGCTTCAACACCCACATTTGGGATCTGGGTTTTTAAATTTTTTTTTTTTTTTTGGGGGGGGGGGGGGGGG
>NW_027070564.1:64592-75465 GCF_002906115.3 Quercus suber | reverse complement strand
CGACCAATGCTATCACCCAACCTAGCTGTGGAAGCCATAAACTTGAAGTTTGAACCAGAGAGAAGCTTGGGTCCATGGGCAGAGCTGAGAGTGGCTCTAGTGGTGAGAGAAGAAAGTTTAGAAGCGAAAGCTTGAGTGGGGAGAGAGACGGCGTTGCTAGGGAACGCACTAGAATAAGTGTTTCCGGCAATTACCTTCTTGCCCCGAACTGAAGTAAAGGTTTCTTGTGGGCTAGGGCCCGATCAGATACTAGGTTTGACCGATCAGACACTGGATTAGACCCACTAGGTGCGCTGGAGCTAAATAAACCTTTAGGAGCAACATTTTGGTTTGGGCTCGGCCTTAAATTAGGAGCATCTTGGGCCCTCTTGCCTGTAATACTCGGTGCGCCACTTCGAGCTTGAGACTCAGCATTACGCTGGAACAGAAAAGGCCCACCTCTGGATGACTTAGCTAGCGTGTGCTTGGGTTGCCATAACGGTTTGGTGGTCCCCTCTGTGGTAGGAAGGTGCTTTTTCCCTTTGTGACCACTCTTTTCCTAGTGACTACCATCCAGGGGCCATATAGGTCAAAGTCCTCCTCCACTCCACTTGTACTCGACGTGGTATTGCTAACAAAGTTACTGCATGGGTCAGTTCGACTGGCCTCATGCCCAACGCATGACTCATCTTTCCCTACCGGAGTGGCCTCCACCGTGTCCACTGTATCCGCCATACCCGTGCCCTTGTGAATGGTATATGAACATGCCTCTTTTAGATGACCTACCCTTCCACAAGAAAAGCACAGCCTTTGAATGCCTTCATATAGAACAAACTGCTCGAACTAGCCAATAAGGATGGTATTGATCAATGGCTTATTAATATCTATTTGAATGCACAATCTCGCATACTTACCCCTAGCTTCCATAGCGGTATGTGTATCTATTTTTAGGACCTTGCCAATGGATTCTCCAATCTCTCTTAAGACTTCTGCCTCATATAGCTCGAAGGGTAGTTCGTAAAGCCGAATCCACACAGCCACCAATGAAACATTTGCTGAAGACAGTTTGAAAAACGGCTCCCACGGCCTCAAGGAAAGGAAATGGTCACCCACAAACCATGGTCCTCGCTTCAACACAGAGTTTAAATCTTCTTTTGAATAGAATCGATTAGAAAGAACCAGTTGCTAAGATCCACACAATCCATCCTCCCTTCAAGTTTCTAGAGTTGGTTCAGCTTGCTCTACATATAGGAGAAGCTCACTGAATGGCCCACTAGCTTAACGATGACAGCTTTGGACCAGGCCTTCCTTATGCGTCTCTTTGTGTCCTTGGAGAGCTTAATAGCCACCATACCTTGTCGGAGTTCATTGATGGTTTCCTCATCATTGATATCCGAGTCACTATCTACGTCCATCTAGTCGGTGAAATCAAAAGCCTGAGCAAACGCCCTAGGGATTTCACTGATAAGTTTATCCCTGAAGGACACGTTGCTCTGGTTCCCATGCGTATAGTTATTCCATGAAGGAGAGCCTTCACTAGTTCCTTCATTGAACTCGGCATGGCTGATATCCTTAACTTTTTTATTGCTCCTAGCTAACTCCGCTTCTTCTTCCCTAGAGAGCGTCTGTGGTGTCATGCTCTCGCTTTTTTTAGGACCACTCTTATAGCTTACCTAAGAGTGTCTATATATATATATATATATATCCTTTAGATTCAACTTCAACTATGCTCCTTTTCAAAAAAAAAAAAAAAACCTTCAACTATGCTCCAACCTCAGATCGTTGGTGAAGAACATTATGGGTTGGTACGTGCAACAAATTGATGTTCAAAATGCGTTCTTGCATAGTCAATTGTCTGAAGTGGTTTATATGTCTCAAGTTCTGGGATTCACCCACCCATGATTTCCACATTATATTTGTAATTTACAAAAATCCATTCATGGCTTGAAACAAGCCCCACAAGCTTGGTTTTCAAGACTAACTAGTTGGCTCCTTTAACTTTGGTTTTGAAGGATCTAAATCAGATTCGTCTTTGTTCATTTAAACTAGTAACTATGTTTTTCTTAATCTATGAGGATGATATCATCATTTCCCGCTTCTAATCATCTGCTATTGATGAGCTCCTTATGCATTTGCAAACTGACTTTGCTATTAATGAATAAGTTGGTCTCAATTTCTTTCTAGGAATTGAAGTGGTGCTAAAATCCCTTTGTGTTCTATTGTCACAAAAAAAATGTTGTATCTTAGATATTCTTAACCGTACTAAAATGTTGGAAGCCAAGCCAGTCAACTCTACCATAGCTATACATACATCTACTCCTCTCTCTGACATTGAAGGAGATCGATTTGATGACGTTAACTTATACACAAGCACTATTAAGGTCATTGTAGTACCTCTCCATCACTGGCCAGATATAGCCTATTCAGTGAATAAAGTATCTCAATGTATGCCTAAACCTAGAATCCTTCATCTGCAGTTTGTATAGAGACTTTGCGTTATCTCAAGCATACAATTCATTTTGGTTTGCAGCTGAAACACTGATTGGGCTAGTTGACATGATGATCGCAAATCCGCAAATAGGAGCTTTTTGTCTCCTAATTTACGTGAGAATCACATTTGTTGGGGTCATAAAAAGCATAAACCTATTGCATGATCAAGCATTGGAGCTATTATAACCACAAGGCCTTGCCAATGCTGCTGCAGAAGTTTAAATGGTTACTGATGATACAGAAAATGTCGGTTGAGTTCTCTCCGATAATTAAATTAGAATGAAGTTCAATTGAAATATATTGCAAAAGAATTCAACTTGAGAGTAGATTTTGGGATGAGAATTGTGTACCCTCTCCCTTTGGTTTGTGTGGATTTTATAGTCCTTATCTTCATTGTCTAGATGAATATTTGCATTTATATGATATGGAGCTGTTGATAATAATGACTGACTTCTATTGTCAATTAACGGTTATTCGTTCGTTGGTGCCTGTACGTTACTTCTTAGTTGTCTTGGACATTGAATGTCTTGCATTAAATAACATTTAATTCTTATGTCTAGAGATAAACAATTTTGATAAATTAACACCTATCAGTAATGAATGCGAAGATGTTATAGACTTTAATGGTCTTTTACCTTTTTTACCAATTGGTCCGTCGGTTACACTTTTACTTGTCTAGCACGTTAACCATTACTCATGTCATTTAGGGAGAACTCATTTAATGGACGATGTTGGCTTGATGGATGATGTTGTTTTTCTCTTTTTTTGCTATATGATGGACGAGAGTGATTTTTCTCCTCTTCAGATACAGTATTTGCTAAATGAGTTGGGTGTTCATATATATATATATATATATATTTATATAGTGAGCCCTCCTATTCTTTGGTGTGATAACAGCGGGGTTACTTGCCTCTCCTCAAATGTAGTTTTCCATACTTTGCATAAAACATGTTCAAAATGATTTCTACTTTGTTTGAGATATGGTCGCCAACAAATCTCTTATTATTCGATTATTGTCCGTGGCGATCAATTAGCCGATATTATCACCGTGTCATTATCTCCATCCAGATTTGCACTTTTATGGACAGGACCACATAATTCGGAATGCAAGCTTCAACTTAAAGTAATTGTAATAAGATCACAACTCAAATGTGCTTTTTTTAATCTTCCACCACCTATTTTCGTCCCCTTAACTTGGAGACGTCTGTCAATCCATCAAATGAATAAGTTAAATAAATACGTCCTGAATTCGAGTCAAACATAGGAATTAAGAAAATCAGTATAGGCGGATTCAAAGAAAAATTCAAAGGGGTAGAACCTATGTTGGTCCCGTTCAATGACAAAGAGAAGTGACACAAAGGGATTATAGGGATGGGAGACGTGAGTAGCTATTGTTTATTGAGTTTGCTATCGGGGTAGCCTGGGTAGGAGATATGTTACTATCTGCTAGGGTCCATTTAAGATGGCATAAGATCACCTGGGTGTACAAACACAAACGCTACTGGATTAAACAAATGTTAAAGACTTAAAAGAACCGCTATAAGCTTGATTTGTTTGATTTTGATGAGGTACGAAGAAAAAAAAAGGATAATGACAAATAGCTAAAGACATATTTGTTGATAGGCATTGTTAATTCCCAGCTAAAACAGCCTTTCAGGTATCATTGTTTTCATGGGCCAACTATGGGAAGTTGAACAATTCTAGCCATGCAAATGAAAGAGTCATAGAGCATTCACAGGAGTGGAGCTAAAAATTTAGCTTTTTAGCTTCACCAAAAGTTACTTTATCTATTTTACTTACACACATGCTGCAGCAATGGATCTATTTTAGCTTTCAACACAATAAAATAATATAAACATCACAATAAAATAATATATCCCACTATCCAAAAAAACATCCACAGCACCAACCATAACCACAGCCACCACCACCACCACCACCAATCCACAGTAAGGAAGAAAAAAAAAAAAAACCCACAGCACTACAAAACACGGCACAACCACCGCCAACACAGCACCACAAAACAAACCCACATCCACGAATCACAACCCCGATCTCAACCCCGATACCAATGCACACCGAAGCACAATCACGACCCAGCGGCGGAGTGGAGGTGAGGGAAGCCACTTCGATCCACAAGGCTGGAGGCGATCGGTAGCGTGGGTCTGAGGCGATCGGCATTGGGCGGGGGCTTGGGTCGGCGACGGTGAATAAGGGAGCTTGAGAGAGTGACGATGAGAGAGGAGAGTGACGGTGAAGCGATTGGTGAGATATTGAGAGAGTCTTGGGAGAGGATGAGAGCTGAGTGACTGAGAAAGAGAGAGAGAGGGGCACGAAGTGAGAGAGAGAGCGGCACGGAGTGAGAGCTTGAGTTTCAGGTGAGATGGTGGCGAGGGCCTGCGGCAGTAACAGAGAGGTGAGAGCTTGAGAGATGAGAGCTTGAGAGAAATTTCAGATGAGAGCTTGAGAGTGACACTGAGAGAGAGAGCACGGTGAGATGAGAATAAAAGAAATGAAAAAAATAAACCAAGTAGTGTTATTTTAATCTGGGGTGAATAAAAAATTAATTTTTTTTAGATGTCTGCTACAGTGCACATTTATAGATAGATGTGCACTCTAGCAATTCAGCTAAAAATTATAAGAATGCCTCCACTGCTGCATGACTGTTTTTGGTATTTTGGTGGAGTTAAAATAACAGTATAGCTATTTAGCTCCACTGCTACAAATGCTCTTCTTTCATGACATAAATAATTATATAAAAGTTTATATGCTTATAAACTACCTGCGGATATGTATGACATCACTGTCAGTTGTGGAATCATTACTATAGTAGCTGTTATTTAGAAAGTTTAAAACACAACTTTCGTTCCATAATTCTGATGACGTTGAAAGATGATAATCCACCCTTTGTGATTGTTCACTTCAACAAGGTGTAGCAAAAAATGGTATGAGAATACACACTTACTAAACTATATCCATTTTTACACTTATCCCTCTAATTTATGAGAATCCACACTTTACCTTCTTAAATATACCCGTTTTGCATTTACCCCACCATAAATTGTAAAAATGCACACTTATATTTTAAACTATTATTCATAGAATGTGATATCAAAGTATTATACGAATAATAGTTTAGGGAGAGTAAGTCTGGAGTCTCATAGTTTAATTAGGAAGACAAATGTTACGCAAGTAATAGTTTAGAAAAGTAAATATGTAATTTCATAATTTAAGAGGTAAATGTAAAAGTATAATTTAGGAGGTAGAGCTTAATTTTCCTCATTATTTAGATCTAAGATTAGTAGGTCATTTTTTGAAATTCCTTGGTTGATAATTAAGTCGGCAATAAAATTGTGGGTTAATAGCTTCAGCTTGTACTGTAATTGGTAAAGAAAATGACAAATAATAATTTTAAAGCAAGCATGGCCACATTTTTAGAGCCCATTTATTACCTTTGTTTAAATAACAATTTTCAGTATTTAAACAATATTACACGTATTTTTATACTTTTTCACCCAGAGGTCCTCCTTTAATTTTGATAGAAGTTATTGCCAGATTTTACTCTAGATGTAATGCCACTACACAAGGCTGATTCGTCCATCCATCGTGATCTTCACTATCCTTCTTCCCACTGTAAAGAATGAGAATTGTAGGTACATATGATTTGTTAACTACCACTGGGTTTGAAAACCTAGCCGATAAGACTAATCATACAAGTTTTATTTTTTAATTCATTTCTATTTTTAATAAAAGTGGAATTCAAATTTTATCTCTTATTTTTTACCACAAAAAGTTTTTACCGGATGAGTCGAAGAGAATTCACTACTAATCATACATATTAATAGTTTATAATATGAATTAACAAGCCCTGCTAACCACGTTAAATTTTTAAGCAAAGAGAAGAACATAAATTGAATAAGTATCAGCCAAACTTGGCTAATATTTATTACACACACTCGCAAGATGTTTACCACTTAACCCTTCATAAAAAATATTGGAAAGACAGGTACCTGATAGATATGAGGAGACACTGTGGTTGTGTAGCCACTCTGCCTCATTCACCAATCACCATACATTACACACAAAGCCACCTGCCATGCATTAGACTACTTGCATAAGTGCTTCTTATAGAAAGAAAAAAAAAAAGAAAAAAGAAAAAAAAGAAAAACCCATGTTAGTTAATTAATTAAACCCAAAATTCATATACATCAAACCATGCAAAGTTTGTATAAAAAAATATGGTTACTATAATAGCCATATAAATATGCACTACTGTCACTATTTATTTTTCATTTAGTTCTTTATTATTAATTTTAGGTATTATAAAGGAAGAGAGTAGATAGTGGTGATCACGTGTGAAGTGAAAGAAAACAATCAAAAAAAGAACAATAAAAATTTAAATTTTAATGAAATGTAGTGTAAAATAGATAATGTAATGTGAGGTGTTAGTATGTAAATTTTTTTAATATAAAAAGAGTAAGTTCTTATACTAAAATAGAGAGAAACTTTTACGAGACAACGCAAAAAAAGATATATTTGTATAGCAAATTCAGTCTTGATTTTTTGTTTTTTGTTTTTGTTTTTGTTTTTTTGTTTTGTTTTTTGTTTTTTTGTTTTTTTTTGGTTATTGTTGTTGTTGTTAGGAGCAAATTCAGTCTAGATGATTACAGTACTTTATACGTTTCAATAGGCCAGCTCTAGGCCAAGATCACTTGGGCCTAGGGCTAGCCCTGAGGGCCCGTTACAAAAAGCCCTCAAAGATATTTTGGGATATAATATTGTTTCACAGTACAACTTTTTAAATTTCATTCCCATAAAAAAAAAAAAAATTAATTTCATAATCTCTTTCTAGTTATAACATTTTAAAATAACTCTAATTTAAAAAATTGAAAAAAAAAAAATTGTGCGCTCTTTCCTTTACTTTCAAAAAGTCTCCAAAGGATTCCACCAATCAAAATATAGCCTAGTTGAAATCATAAATTATTTCATAAAAAAAATAAAAAAATTTATGAGTGTGACAAATTATTATCCATGATTAATTCTCTCTAACAGTTTTAGAATTTAATTTTTGTAAACCAATATAATTAGGACTTCCTCATTTTGTTGAGTTGTTTTATGATTAACTATCACCAATGGCGAAGCCAAAAAGTTAAATTTGTAGATCTTCAATCTTATAGATATGTATGTGTATGTCTATTACAAAATTGTATGTAATTACTCCAACACTAAAAAACACATAATTAGCTAAGAATTCTATACTTCAAGTGATACTTTGTGGTATTTACAACGGAAATATCCAGGGTTTAAATTCTTTCATTCCACATTGTAACTATCAAATTGTTGAGGGGAAAAAAAAAACACATAACTATAAGCTGAAAAGAAAAAATTATACCATTATCATTTATATGTAGAGTAATTTGAAATTGTTTTTTGAACTTTATATTTTTATTCATTTTTGAGATATAAAAGGAATATTATATAGGCCTGTGTGTGCAGATATATTCTCAAATCATATGATCATTTACTTTGTAATTTATAAGTCATATAAATATTATATGACATTTTTCTTAACAATTACATTACATTGGACCAAGATTGTGAGTAAATAAATTACAAATTGTAGACACATAATCAACATAAATAACATTACATAGGTCATGATTTGGGAGATTTTATTACATGTTATACATAGGAAAAAAAAAAGAAAGAACTTCTTATGCTAAATTTATAAACTACATATATACATACACTTAACATATATTTTTGGAGGATTACAACTTTCACAAGAGTTTAAAAAATTATAAAATTTTGACGGGTCCAAGTAGTATTTTTGTAAGGGGTATACTTGTAAACATACTATGACATATGGGGAAATAAAGGAATTTTAAAAAGTTTGGGGCCCTTGGCTCCCCTTGTTTACATGTGGTCACATTCTTTTTAAATAGAAAACCATGAAATAAACTATCAATCATGTTCTCAATGCCCACCCCAACCTTTACAAAAAATAAAATAAAATTATAAAGGAGAGAGAAAGACAACTTTTGCCTTTTGTTTTAATTTTTGTTAGGCATGATTTAATTTTTCGAGAGAATTTCAACTTATGGTGTCTTCCCCTAACAATAACCTTTTTTTATCAAACCAAGATACCAATCAATTTTTGGTGTAGGTGGAGACAAGGTTTTTAGACCCGGACCGTTCATTGAACCGTAAAAGGGAGATGTTCAAGGTTTTTAAGTCGAACCATGATGACGTCATAATTAATTTAATAATTATTTAAATATAAATAAATATATTAAATTAGTATAAATAGAAAAATTAAATTAAATGACCCAATTAAATATAGAAATCTATCTTTCAAATATATATTTTTTTTATATTTCATAGGAAAAATAAGAAATATCATATCCTAAGCATACATTGTTTCTCAAAAAAAAAAAAATCCTAAGCATACATAGATATTGTGGGGGGTAAAAACTCAGAGCTACTTAACGAGCCTGGAGTACCGGATTAAGAAGTATTATATTTCCGAGGAGCAATAGTTGGGTGGGGACGGCCCATCTGAAGGCAGGAAGCCCAGAAGTAGAGGGGGAGTACCGTCCGAAGAGGTCACTACCGTCCGAAGAGGTCACTACTGGTCCGAAGATGTCTCACTCCTCGGCCACAAATAGCCTTGATCAAACAAACGTGTGGAAGGTCCGTATAATCTTCCTAGCGATCCCAATGATGATGATAAGTTTGGGTAGGTCTGGAGATGATCAGAACGATGAGATATCTAAAGGAAAATGTAAGGTTGAATTTAATCAACCATCTAATTGGCTTTATTCCGTGACCAATTTGCTTGTAATTTAGCACTTAGTAACCTTGTATTTAGGTGGAAAAATTGTAAGGGTAGTGTGTGAGAAGATGTGAAGAAAAGCTCAAGAGTGTGCAAGAAAAACAGAGTCTCGCGACTAGGACTCGGGGTGGTTCGCGACTGGCAAGCCGCGAAAGGCAGTCACGTGAGAGGCACACTGGGAAGCTGAAGGGTCGCGCCAGCTGTCACGCTACAAGACAAAAGTTCCAGTCTGGCCAGGCCGTTACGTCGCGACTTGATTTCGCGACTTGGCCAAGCCGCGAGATCAAGTGCCAACTTGCCCTGTTTGGCAAAAACTGACGTTTTGCATTCCCTTCTCACCCTACTATATACACCCTTATACCCATCATATTGTGAGAGCTTCCAGAGAGAATTTTGTGAGAGAAAACCCTAGAGAAATACAAGATTGATTCATCCCCAATCTTCATCTAAAGAGACTCTACAAATTCCTCTACTCTCTTCCTCTCCATTGTCATACCCTTGAGAGGTCATTTACCAAACCCTTGTCTCACCACACCCACGTCTGTGAGAAGGTCCATTTGGTGCTTTGGGAAGCAGTTTGGAAAGGAACCAATATAATTGGTTGATGCTATGGTCAAGTAGCGGAATCCGGGAAGCTAGAGAAGAAATAGGTTCGGCGTAACCTCGTTGGAGCAAGAAGCTTGGAGGGCTTAGGTACTTGGGTAGATTAGGCTTGGAGGGTCTTCTGCTGTTCATGTATCCCAACTACATTCTTTAGTGGATTATTTGACCGCTTGGAGGCGGCGGAGAGGTTTTACGCCGAGGACTTCGGTTTCCTCTTCGATAACACATCGTGTGTTGTCCGTGTTTTGCATCTTCTTTCCTTTACCTTTGCCTTATATTTACTGCTGTGGATGTGTTTATATTTGGCTTAGATTGTTCTATCAATTCAGTTATAAGCTCGTTATCATATTCCGCACATTAATTGTTTGATATAAAGCTTGAATTGGTATCTTTGTTATTTGGGGTCCAAACGTTCAAAGGTGTTTTATACCCTTTTTTGAACTTTCAATTGGTATCAGAGCGGGTGCACTTGTTTGGTTTTAATACCTGAGTGTGATCCTTGACCCCTTGGTGAGATGGATAGGTCTCAATCTCTCACTGCTCCGCCATATTTTGATGGTAATAACTATGCTTTTTGGAAAGTCCGAATGAGGGCGTTTTTGTGTTCTATGGATGAAACTGTGTGGGATGCAGTTGACATAGGTTGGACAAAGCCAGTGGATGCTAAATCCACTTGGGACAAGGCAACTGTTGCGGCAGCTAATGCAAACAGTAAAGCATTGAATGCCATTTTCTGTGGTATCTCTCCAGAAGAATTTCATAGGATCTCTCATATTACTGTTACTAAAGAAGCATGGGAGATTCTGGAGACGACATATGAAGGAACCAAGAAGGTGAAAGACACTAAACTTCAAATGCTGACCACTCGTTTTGAGCAGCTAAAGATGGATGAGGATGAGTCTTTTGACTCCTTCTATAGTAAACTAAACGAGGTGGTCATTGGAAAATTTAATTTGGGGGAAAAGA
>NW_027070564.1:51501-61714 GCF_002906115.3 Quercus suber | reverse complement strand
GGTAGATTAGGCTTGGAGGGTCTTCTGCTGTTCATGTATCCCAACTACATTCTTTAGTGGATTATTTGACCGCTTGGAGGGCGGCGGAGAGGTTTTACGCCGAGGACTTCGGTTTCCTCTTCGATAACACATCGTGTGTTGTCCGTGTGTTTGCATCTTCTTTCCCTTTACCTTTGCCTTATATTTACTGCTGTGGATGTGTTTATATTTGGTTTAGATTGTTCTATCAATTCAGTTATAAGCTCGTTATCATATTCCGCACATTAATTGTTTGATATAAAGCTTGAATTGGTATCTTTGTTATTTGGGGTCCAAACATTCAAAGGTGTTTTATACCCTTTTTTGAACTTTCAGAAAAGCTGCTACCACCGTATTTAATGCACTGCAACAGCTTTTCTGGCCGCATTTATGTGGAGAAGACCCCTGAACAGTGTAACCTCAGCTACCGCCACTCACAAAGAACTAAAGTAAGCACATGACGTGACATGCACTCAAGTAGATACGCGGATGAAGAACAGGTGGACGATGAAGATGATGGGAAAGGATGCTATATAAAAAAGAAGGGTCCCTGATAAGAGGGACACGGGAGAAAAAGAAGGAGAAGCTTGACTGTAGCTCTGAATGTTGTAACCACTGTTCACTTAATAAAACATCTCTTCGGACATTCATTCATGGAGTTGTTTAAGGATTATTTCATGTTATCATCACTGCAAGTAACCTAGCCAACCATTGTTTACTTCATAACCAGCCCAGCTCTTTTGCCTGCTCTCTACAAATTCATTGTCCTGGGTTCGTTGGGCCTTTAACCCATATCTTTTGGGCTTGGGCTACAAAAACAGACCCTACAGATATAATATTTCTTTATTTATTTATATGTTGATTAGATAAACTCGTGATAGTAATATTGTAATAATATAGGAATTAGAAGGGCACTTAGTAATTTTTAATTAAAATAATTATTTAATAACACTATATTAATAATATATGTTGACTCATTATTTTTCTCTATCATTCAAACTTTGCTACATTATAATTGCGACAAAAAAGTTGTAAAATATTTTATAACACTATTTTTTTTCATTTAAAAAAAATTGTAAATATTAACAAAGGACTTATAATATATTATTTGTTACTTATTAATCCACCAATAGTCACGTCACAGACTCAAAGCTGCAAATCTAACGGCTGAAACATTTTGCCAATTTCAAAATTCAAAAGTTTTCTTGTTTCCAATGTCAAGTCACATGTGTAGGACAGTAGGAGGGGCTCTGGATTCTTCCAAGTCACGTGTAGGAAGGGCACTAGATTCTTCCAAGTCAAGTCATGTGAACCAATGCCATTGGAAACATAAAAAAGAAAAAAAAGAAATCAAAACAAACCCAAACAGAGAGGTGAGAAACCATAGCAGTCTCCACGGAAAGAAGAAAGAAGAAGAAATAGAAGCAGAAGACGAAGATGAAGGTTGTGACTGGCGATCTGTGCTGGGTTGCTAACTTGCTGAGTTGCTGTTTCAACTTCGCACAGCCCCTACTTTGTCATCTTCTTCTTCTCAGTTTTTTTTTTTTCCCCTCACAAATCTTTTGGTTCTAGATCTGAAAAAAGTCCAACGCATGCCGGCCAAGTGGTTTGATCATGGTTCTAGAATTTAAAGCTTGTGTTTTTGTGTTTTTGTTTTTTTTTTTTAAGTTTCAGATTTAAAGGGAAGTAGGGAACTGTGAGAATCGGTCTGAATTCGGTTCTCAGAACTGCGAGGTCCAACTGCAGTTTGCGTCCCTGCTTTTCTTCCATAGAGCAGTTCTGGAGGCTAAAAAAAACCATAAAAATGAACGGTTCGAGGTTTTTCTAGTCAGACCGTACGGTCCGGTCTAGGTTTCAAAACCATGGGTGGAGATTGAACCTCGTATCTCTTATTCAACCATTAAAGAATTTACCAGTTGAACTAACTAGAACCCACTATTAAGCATGATTATAATTGTTCATTCCTATGCAAAAAGGAATAACTAGGGAATTAATTTAGATTTTTTTTTTTTTTTTTGAGATTCTAGGGAACTTAGATGAGACTAAAAGTTGTGAGATTCATAGGGATTCATATATGTACCCTTGAGTGGGCTAAAGCATAATTTGACCTGATCAATCCAAATTAAAGTATAAGTTATTTCATGACATGAGATGTTGTACACTTCATTGGAATACTTTATATATTTATATTTATATATATATAGTATCTTTTAGAAAATTCTATAATATATTCTTTATTTTGTAAAATTTTGAGGAGTATTTAGTCAAAATAGAATTTTTATAGAAATGTTTGTTCTTACCAATTAAGTTTTAAGAAGCCTTTAAACAGGCATTTAAAACGAGAATAAAAATTCATATTTCGAATAAATTGATTCGAGATTTAATCTATTTAGTCATTATATCGTTGCACTTTCACTCTCAAGACCTATTCTACACCAAGACCTTAACCATTATAAATAACCTGGATGGTGACCATCATGTTTCCTTATTGCAAAGATTGTTCGGGCATATTTATTTTAAAAATGTTAGAAAAAAATTCACAATATTTTTAGGATATATAATAAGTTGCTATTGGGAACATGACTTTTATATGGGTCCTTCACTAGTATTACTTTTATGATGCACCAATTACAACCACGTTAACGATTATGAAAAATGCCATTTGTGTCAAATGATGTCGATATATGGTGACTATAAAAAAATAAAAGAGAGATGAAGATATAATTAAAAGTCACAGTGTGTTACTGTTACAATGGGCCTATATAAACTTCAGGAGGACTACACCTCCCAATTCATAAGCCTTGAGCTCACACCCTCTTTTTATTGGGTTTACACGTATAAGTAAAGTCTCACATTAAATAATGATGAGAATAATGAGTAGTTAAAATAATATAATTGAGAACATACACATTGGGCTTAGGCTTTTTCGGTTAAAATGTGTCTCCATATATTATATCAATTATTTAATGAAGCTTCCCAATGTGTTTATCTTCTCAATAACTGATATCAAGCTCTTTCGCAAATAGAGTAAGACGGGTCCTTTTCGTAATTTGAGTGAAGACAGTATATTACACCAAGCATAAATGTGAGGTGCGAGGTTCCCATGGAGGATAAACAGTTAAACACTTTTTCCTGTGCAAGTCATTTGGATTTTGCTCACAAATTATGCTCTCAAGTAATCTCCTTCTCATCTTTCATGCTCTCGTGTTATTCGTATTATTTCTTTCTCTTTAAGCTTAGTATAAATCAACTATTTTGAACTTACACTACAACGAAAATAATATTTCTTTCATAAAGTGGGGCGGTTGTATGAAATTATTATGTCTTTGAATAGTGAATACATATCTATTAGATGTTACAACATTTCTATTAGGCTTTTTGATTGATCTGCAGCCTTGATTATTGATCCAATTCATTTTATGTGTCAATCATTTCTAACTCAGATAGAGCCATAGAGGTGAAGGAGAAGCAAGAACTCAAAAAAATTTAGAATAGCCCAATAAACCTATATATGACTAAATTCGATGGTATTTTGTCCAAGTAACAATATTATGAAAAATTGGAAATGGCCCAAAGCTTGCTATTGGGAATCAAATTGACCAACTTGGAAAAATTCACCAGAAAATATTATTAAAATTGTATAATACTTAACAAATGTTTTGGTCCTTTTTAGTGGTTCTTGGGCTATTTTGGTTGCATTTGTTATTTTAGAAGTTGGAGGTATTTTGGTGGTTACTACTTACTAGAATAATTTGATAATTTTGGTGATTTAAAGGATATTTTGGTCATTTCAATGGCCTTAGAGAATTTTAGTTATTTTGGATTTTGGTGGCTTTTCCAAATTCCAAGGGCTGGTGCCTTCTACCTTGGCTCTTCCAAGGGCCGGTGTTTTTCCTTTGCTAGATCTCTATTTGGTTGGATAGATGTTGATGAAGTCAAAAAAAATTCACCAGTGAGCCACACGTACTCACGCGTTCGGAATGCAACCTACACAACACAAGAAAGGAGAAAGACCTGAGCAGAGAGCACCGGTGTGGTGCTGGCCGAATACCCTCCGAAAGTCAAGTTAGAATCTTTTTCAACTCCAAAGTGCTAGAGAGGGTCAATTATGCGTACCTCTATTTGTTAGGGTATTGGAGTTTTTATAATAGTCGAAAGTCGACTTCTTTTCCTTGTAGAAATCCTCTTGAGGAGTTCCAAACGTGATGGACAAGTCTTTTCCATATAGAGAAGATCCTCGTTGATGCGTGCAGCTTCTAGAACCCTACCTGTGCTAGGATTCTATTTACCTTGGGATCCTGTGGTGTGTGCTGCAAGTACTCCCATCTGGGGGTTCTGTTCGACACGTGACAAACAGGTCCGTCCAGGTTGAGCCCATACATGACGAGTCCATACTCAATAGGTCTTGCACATAATGGGACTGTCTTCCAGCTTCACTCGGACTCTGTCAACTTATTTTTCCCTCTTCAGATGTCAATAAATAGTAAATAGAAGGTTTTGGTGAAACGCAGCTTTTGTAAAATAAATGATGGCCTAAGGAAAAAAAGGGGTTGCTTAGGAGGTACTAGGTTGGCCACACAAGTGGCCCAACCCATATTCAAAAGAAAATGAATGGATCTTGTTGTTTCATTAGACTTTATGCTATGTATGTGCACAGCCCCAGCCCATCTGCGCCGCTCAAAAGTTTAGACCCGTATGTTACTTAAAAGAGACAAGCCTGCCATATCTAATTGGAATTATTGGATAGAAATGAAGGAACCGTCTCTACCTTCATGGCTTCATGTTACTCAGTTACTGGGTTTTTTTTTTTTTTTTTTAGTTCTAAATCAGTCAATCGTAATACTGCTTCGGTATCAATGTAACCCACCACGAAAGCCATATCCAAGTCCTTTGTGCGAGGATTGAGTCAATGGATCCTTCCCCCAAAATGATGAGATTGGTAGTGAAAAATTATTATTGGTGACAAAGAAGAATCAACTATGACAATAAACTAGTGCTGAAAGAGAAGTACGAGTGCCAACAGATTTTACTACAATGTTGGAGCAACAGGAAGACTTAATAAAGCCATGCTAGATAGTGTACCTGAACCATTGCTTGATGAAGTAAAAAATTCAACAAGCTTGGGTGAACATATTGTGAAGAATGAGTTTAATACATATGGTACTGATCAAGTTTCCATGTGTTTAGAGTAGAGTTTGTTCTGTTTTTCTTTCTAAATCCCTGCAATAATATTCATTTAATTAGTTTTTATTACACATATATTATTGCACACACTTTTAGAGATGCAAAAAATTGTAATGAAATCATGACTTGAAGTTTGTGTAAAAGTGCGTACAACAAGTTGTGTGAAACAAATATTTCTTTATTCATTTATTAAACCTTTTGCAGGCAACATTCAGAGTCCGTAAATGTAACTAGGATCTCTACTAGTAAGATGGAAAAGTGTCAATTTATTCACTTATTCTATAGCAACACATTGGAAACATTGTTTCAGGTGCCAATAGACGTTTATTGGTGATTCATTTGTAAGTTGTGTTCATTTATAATGATAAAAACTAAGATGCCTTGTTAATTTCACAAGAAATGAGATGAACCAATCTTCACATTCATTTTGAAAATTCAAAATAATTAAACGAAAGTAGTGTTCTTAGTTTTGGGCTTAATGAATCCATGCCTTTTGTTTCTTAAAAACAATAATGTTATTAGTTATTGTTTAAACACATATGTATAATTTTTTAATGGGCTTAATGTTTTGTACAAATTGTTGTGCACACTTAAATTTGTACTTAATCCATGATATTGTGATTCTGAATTATACTTTGTGTCATTTTTAATGGTTTTGTATCCATCTGTTGTGGGAACAATTACAGTATTTAAATGATACTTTTGAGAATTGTATATCTACCTATTGTAGGATCAATTTTTGTTATTATTTTTTTTTTTATTGTCACACCAAATAATTTGTTGCATGATTTACCAAGTGGCAAATACACGTTTTAAAAAAAAAATCATGTGAAAAAATATGGGTCGACTCAATCTGTTTTAAACTTATTTGAATGACTTTTTTTGTCCTGAACCCATTTTTGACCTGAACTCAATTGATCCCACCCAACCTGCTCGCCACATCATCTTGAATCACTTCTTTTGAGGTGATTTTGATGTGTTTTAGAAAATGTACCAAAGTGGCCTTAGAGCATTCGTAGCAGCCATGGCAAAATTTATGCCATTTTGCCACACCAAATGCCTACTTTATTATTTTACCACATTATTTTACAACATACCCTTTATCAAATGTTCTATACTTCAATTCTATACATTAAAATAATATTTACTACACATTAAAATAATATATTAATTACTCCCTATCATCCTCTTTCTCATCCTCAACAACAACAATGGCACAACCACCACTGTCGCAACAACGGCCACTAACAACCATTGCCGCAACAACACCGACAGCCACCACTGGCACAAACTGATATCCACCAACGCCACCTCAAAAAAAAACACACACACACACACACACACACACACACACACACACACACACACACACACAAACACACATCCCAAACCCACCACCGGCACAAACCCACATCCACCAACGCCACCTCAAAAAAAAAAAAAACACACACACACACACACAACCAGAGAGATCGCACAAACCCACATCCCAAACTCACCACCGGCACAAACCCACATCCACCACCAACCCACATCCATATCCACCACTAGCACAATCCACCAACACCACCTAAAAAAAAAAAAACACACACACACACACACACACACACAACCAGAGAGATCGACACAAACCCACATCCCAAACCCACCACTAGCACAAACCACAAACTCGAGATCGGCGATGGTGAGATCGGCGTGGCCAAAGGGCGATGAGAATGCTAGACAGAGACGTAGAACGATGGCGTCTTTAGATCGGCGGCGATGGAGTCTTCAAACGAGAAGTGGTGGCGGTGGCTTGATCAGTGAGGTCGGCGGCTTGATCGGTGATGGGAGAGTGGAGGGAATCGATGATGGGAAATGGAGGGAATCAGTGAAGGGAACGATGAGAGAGGAGAAAAGAATAAATTGAAGAGAGAGGGAAGAGCTGGGTCAGATGTGAGAAGAGAGAAAAAATGAAGACCAAAAGAGAGAGGAGAGAGAAAGTCAAATAAAAATAATATTTGGTTTACCACATCTGTCCATACCGTTGCAAATTTGCAACGGTACGGACAGATGTGGTATAATTTTGGCACTTATGCCACAGCTAATGGGAGCCGTTTTTTGTGTTTGGTGTGGGACATGTGCCAAATATTTAGCATTTGGCACATATCCCACATCTATTGTGGGTGCTCTTATATGGTATTCAAGATGGGGTGCAGCACCATTCTTAGGCGATATTGGATCAACATTACACCTCAAATCCGAAAAAACTTTTCATACAAAACTCCAACAACTTTAACCTGTGTATGCAAGCTCAAGATTCTTCGGGCGCCAAGCTAGGGTATAGATGGGTTTCGCTTTGTCCGAAAACTCCTATTTTAATGATTCTCTTGGTTAGGCCATTAACAAGAATAAGCCCTCTAAGGAATGAGGAGTTGAGTCATAAGAGGTGCAAAATGAGGTATCTACAACTATATCACTTAGGTGGATTGCTTAAGGTGGTGAGTGTTTCTATCATTTGCTTTGTATCCTTTGGATGGTGAGCTTTTTATCTATTAATACTATTATTGAGTGACTACTTTAGGGATGATAAAAAATTCTTGCTTCACTTCACTTGAATCGTCTACCCTACTTCACCCTACACGAATTTCCACAACCTAAAGAAGTGATGGGCTGACGATGGGTTTTGCTTGCCTCGCCTCGTCTTACCCCATCCCACCCCCACCCCACCACACCCCACCCCAAATGTGTGTGTGTATATATATATATATATGTGTTTAAATTATTTATACATATAATTTAATATATATATATATATATAACTTTCAAAATACTTGTCTTTCCAACCTGCCCCCAACCCAACTTGTTTTGCTCCTGCTCTATATGGGTCTTCCTTGCTTGAAGATGAGACAAGATAGGGGCAGGGCGCCCATGATCCAACCTTACCCCAAACTATTGTTATCTCTAATTCTGCTCGTGTTTCACTTGTAATCTAGGAAGCACAAACACTTCATTTAAAGTGTTATACTTGTGCCGTACTTGTGTCATACCAGTGTTGGACCAATAGTTTTATATTATAATTATTCAAAAATTGCTCGTACAATTGTATTGTACCCGTACCTGTGTTTGTGTCCGTGCGTTCATAAGCAAAACTCAATATATATTACCAATTTTCATGCTCTTACTACGCTGTTTTGTTGTCTAAGAAGTAAGAAGATATAACATTTGCAGTCAATAGGTGATCCACTAACATCAATTAAAAATTTAACTGTAGCGGCATATGGCAATTCCAAGTTACGCCTCCATCAATATTTCAATATGAGACATTTGTTTTAGAATAGGACACAGACCAGCTAACATATAGCTAGACGAGAATTGGTCATATATTTGTTCGACTGCAGGGTCTGTGAGCATTATAATAAAGGCTACAAAATATTTAGCATATGCGTAGACAGGAAAATAGAAGATGTTGCAGAAGAATCTATATATATTTGTCCCACACTCAAAATATCGACCCTACATACATATTATCGGTGTCCTGTTGAATATGGAGTTTCTTATAAATAAAAAAAATATAAGAGCAAGACTTAAGTGAAATACTTAGGTGTTGTTCTTTAAATTGCCCCCTTAATATTTTGCCACGTGGTTTTTTTTTAGATGAAAGTGTATTTTTTAATTAAATAACTATATGGCAGAATCTTAAGAGAGAAATCTAAAGAACAGCACCTAAAATACTGTACATAAGTTTTGTCCAAAATATAGACACTTAATGTGAAAGTATACAAATGGTATGAAAAAATAATTTTCTATAGTTTCATTCCCTAAAAAGATGTATCCCAAGTATGTTGTTTTGTTCATAATATATAATAATAATAATAAAAAAGACAATATTTTTACCACTTCTTTCATATAAATGTACGACTTCACACATCATTTTCATTATTAGAGCAACCACATCAGATAATGTATTTTACCCATCCATTTTTACACTAAAAATTTACTTTTTCTATTTTACACATCTATTTTTACAAAACACCCACATCAGTTTATCTATTCTATCATCTCTTTTATTTAAATAATCAATTTTCTCAATTCTTTTATTATTTCTCTCAACTACCCCCTTTACATATGCGCGCTCTCTCTCTCTCTCTCTCTCTACCCATTTTTCTAATTTGTTGCTCTCTCTCTATACCCATCTCTCTACCCATCTCTATACCTATTTCTAAACACAAATCAATTCTCCCTAGCTCGTTCAAGCACCAATCAAACTCGGTCAAGCACAGATCAAACCGGTCAAGAACCGATCAAACCGTTCAAGCACCGATCAAACTCTCAAATATAGATTAACTCTCCAATCAAACTCAGTCAGATCTCCCTAGCTCATATCAGGCAAGACCCATCTCGATCAGATCTCCCTAGCTCCGATCAGGCAAGACCCACGAGCTCCGATCAAGCAAGACCCACGAGCTCCGATCGTTCCAATCAAGCACCGATCATTCCACAAGCACCGATCATTTCAATCAAGAACCGATCTGTCTCTTTGTTGGTTTGTCCGTGTGGGTTTGTTTGTGTGTGGGTGTGTTTGTGTATCTCTATGTTGATTTGTCTGTGTAGATGTGTTTGTGTGTGGGTGTGTTTGTAAGCATCTAAGGAAAAAGAAGATGAGGAGAGGAGAAGTAGTTCGTTGTGCATGGAAAAGAGAGAGAAAAAAATGTGCAAACATGAAATTAATAAAATAATATATGGACGAGCTACAGTAACTATGTAAATATACACGGTTATTGTAGCAAGTGTATAAATATACACATCTTTACACATTTTTAGAAGCACTCATGTGGAGCATTTTTGAGGCAAAATGTGTAAAAGTGGTGTCTTTTTCTATTATACACGATTTTGCATCAACTGATGTGAATGCTCTTACCATCTCAAAGTAACTTATATATGACACCACCTCGATTATTGTATTTTTAGCAACAACTTATTATCCAGAACCAAAGTATATTAGGGTTCTGGAATCAAGCCTAATAGTACA
>NW_027070564.1:0-40876 GCF_002906115.3 Quercus suber | reverse complement strand
CCCCCCCCCCCCCCCCCCCCCCCCCCCCCCCAATCTTCTGCAATAGGTTTATTTAAAATAGCTAATATATGTCCTCGTTTCCTTGTGATTTGATTATAAAAACCTTTCCATGGGTAACTTCAACTTGCATTAGCACTGCCTCTTTCTTTCTTTTCCTCCTTCTTATTTTTTTCAATTAACAGAAATTTATACCAATTTTACATATTTTCTCAATTTAGCTTTCCCATCAATCAACAATTAGCAGAAGTTTGTACTGTATAGAAACCAGAGAATTAACCAAAGTGGCTTCTAGACAGGTTTTTTTTTTTTCCTTCAATACGCTTGAAACTTTTGCCTTAAGACTTCTTGTAGCATCATATACTACTCTGTAACCATAGCTGGCGGCTGGTGTAAAGAATATCATCAGGATGCCACCAATGAGTAGTACTAGAGCAAAAAGATTCCATATATGCCTCATCCTCAACTCTCTTGAGCCCCAAACCTCCAGCACTCTTTGTCACACATTGAATTTCAAGCAACTCAGTAAATGAGTTATTCCACTCCATAGGAATCTGCTAAATTACTGCTCAATCAGCACAAAGACTTTATTAGGGAGTATGAAGATGTTAGATCAGTATACCTGTGTGCTATAAAGCACTAAGGTTAGCAATTGCAGCCACCCAGCAAAGTGTTTCTTAGTTCCCCAAAAAATTGATTCTTGCATCTTGATCTTCATTTTCATTGTTTGGTTTCATATATATGTTATTTTATTTAACAAGAAGTGTGATTCTAGCTAAGTCGATATGCATGCATTTGAATTTATCGATCTAAATATGATGTAATTAGATGTGAGTCCATTTCTAGACCCACTTTTGTCTACTGACTTGTGTTATTTCTTTCTGTTGGTTTCCAACAGGGAGGACTAAACACTGAAAACATAGTAGTTATTGGTGTTGCTGGCAAGGACTGTCACTGGATTCATGGGACACAATGATAGCATTTTCATTAATTATGAACTTAAACTTCGATCCCTGTAATCATTACAAGTATACTTTTAATATGTTGTAATGGAACAAGATAAATGTATTGTACTGCAGTTTGTAATTTTCTCTTGTTTGCTGTGAAATGCATGCTATATAATGTAATCACATGAAAGAGTTGTATAAATCTATCCTGAACATATATTTCCGACCCTTTTACCACATTGATAGCTTTATAAGGAGAAAGTCGTAAGAAATTGGTAAGAAAAGAGTTTTAAAATTCTTTAGAACAGTTTACTGGCATTGTTAGTCTTAGCTGTTCTTTGATTGGCTATTACTTTATTATTTCTTTTTTAAACAAAGGATAACAAGAGATTCATTCTAATCAGAGATGATATTATTTCACTAAACTTTGTAGCACTGGCGGCTCTACCTGCAATGACCAATGACCACCCTGACTTGCAGAAAATTGCATATATACACTCTTGTCAAAAATAAATAAATAAATAAATAAATTATAGGTTAAACTAACCTATTGTGACCATCTTAACAAAAATGTTGAACATTCTTATTTGAGAATTACAAAATGTTAGGTTCAACAAAAATAAGAATAATGCAACATTTACAACATTTTCATAATAATTTTACAACAAATCTAATGTGGTAAGCTGTTACTAATTCTAATTTGAGCTCAATACTGATATTATTTTTTTATCCACCAATAACAATTTTTTGCATAAGATTTATTGTAAAAATATTGAAAAAATTATTAGGTACTCCCGGAATACCATAAATGTGTAGTCCCCCCCTCTCACATGAATGGTGAGTCCCACCATGAATTTAATTAGTGGGACCCATCATTCATGTGAGAGGTGAGGTACACATTTATGGTACTCCGGGAGTACACAATAATTTCCCAAAATATTATTGTAAAAATATCGTGGACATAGCATTACTTTAAAATTAATTCTGCCTCCTAAACATAATCCTTAATCCCTTTAAAAAAAAAATTAAATAAATATTAGTCCAAATAACAACAAACATAAATCAAACAAAAAGATAAAAATTGCTAAATATTCAAATTTATAGCTCATTCAACCTATTTAATAAAAATAATATCTAATTTCGTGTTTCTCTAAAAAATGGTAACAAGAAAAATATTGTGGTTGTCAATTCTCCTTAATGGTGTTAACAATTAGATTCTTTTCGGCTTTACAGTCACAACAATTTTACTCTCCTTTGTGACTTAACTCACAATTGGAGCAAATATTCAAATTATCGCTTTATTAAATTTTGTATAATTTAAACTTCTTAGTGACCACTCTAATAAAAATTCCTAGAGCCGCCACTCCAGTTTGTAGTGCTAAATTAGGTAAACAAAAGCATAATCTAACCTTATAGGAAATTTGAAGCAATTTCATACCTTTTTTTTAAAAAAAGGAAAAGACTACAAGGTTTAATGCATTGTGTAAACATAAATTAAAAGTCAGCCCCATTTTTTTTTTCGGTTCAATTATATAAATGGACTGATAAACGGGTCAGATAGATTGGGAGATATGGGTCATACCGGGTACGGGTATGGGCATTTACCAGTTCTATTGACTTGAACCGTTTATTTATTTATTTATTTTTTAAAAAAAACTTTAAAAATAAAAAATTCTTTGTCCTTCTCTCCACAGACACTACGCTTCGTCGAGTCGGTTCCCGTAAGAATTTTCTTTTCGAATAATAATGCTACTTATTATTGTTACTTTTTTTTTTTTTTTTAATATTGTTTAATAATAGCCCAAGATGCAAGTCCGAATCTGATGGCAATTCCTTTATGAATTTGAAAATGGGGTTTTTCATCTTTGAAAGTTTGAGCTATGACATCTCTGATGATTTTCTGCATTATCCCCTCCGAACTTGGCTATCCTTGGTTGTTGATTTTTTTATTATAAAAGTTATGGTCAACTAAGCTATAAAAGAATTCTTATGCATTTGTAAATTTTTTTTTGAGTACCAATCTAGGACTGGAAGAGAATTTTTTATTGACTGCTAATTAGCAATACAATTGTATTTGCTAATATTGAAGTAGCTCAACAGAGTAAATATATGTGTTGATATATTTGAACCTTTACACATCTCTAGTGATTCAAAATAGATTCTTTGGTCTAGAATAAGTCCAACAAGTGCATCATGCTACACCCTGTCTGTAAGCTTGCAGTAGTGACGGATTCAGATGCTAGTGGTCATGCCATAAATGATAAAACATGTCCTTTGTTTTTCCACCATTTCCAGTTACACTCAGAAAGCATAGGAATTTCCCTTAAGCTCCTACCTTTGGTCACCTTTTCTTTGAAAAAAAGAACTTCTAGTCGTTTTGCCTTAACATTAGTTCATTCTACATTCATTTGTGGTGATAGAGGCACCTTTTATTTATTTTTCAATTTAAGTTGTAAATTAATCGTTATTGTACTTATGCAACCTTCATATTTTAAAAAAAAATGTAAATAGGAATTTTAAATTATGGGCAAATTTTAATTAATGTGCCCTTCATATTTAAAAAGAAATTAAAAAAACACTCATTTAATGTACTAATGTATTATTTTTTCTTTTTATTTATTTATTTATTTATTTTTTGCTATATATGACTCATTAACTTTAAGAGCATTTAAAGCATAAGTTCCCAAAATTATATAAGTAAATCTCTTTATTATTATTATTATTATTTAATTTCTAAAGACTAAAACAATCACCTTTTCATTTTGTAATTCAAGAGTTAGGGATACATGAATTCATGGATTTTTCCTTTTTCCTTTAGTTCTATTAAGAAAAACTCCAATTTTCCCCTGATAGCTGTTACCCACATCATTTAATGAAACCACACTTACACTAAACTTAATGCTGGTAAAACCACAGTTCATAATATTCTTAATGTTTTGGTTCTTTGGTGGTTTATTGAACATACCTCAGTAAATGAAGCAGCCAAAGAAACTTTGTCGCACTGACAAAATTCAATTTCCCTAGCATCTTTGTGTTTTCTGGTTTGGTGCTCCATTTTACAGGTCATCGATAGTTCTGCTTACACTCATTAAGGATGTCCTTATTGTAACTGGGCAGATCGTCTCCTGCAGATCATGCTCATGTAACTGGGCAGATGCCAGTGAAATGACCATTATCTTGCGGAAGTAAAGAGGACTTGCCTCCAGAAATGGTGGTTGGTTCTGCTGATGACTGTGCTGTTAAGCCATTGATGAGGTCAGCTGCTAAGTGGGGAAAGAGGCTTTTCATAGGATGTATTCCAATTGAAGCTACTTTAATAATGTGCGGTTGCATTCTAGTCAGTTTGGCCATGTTTTGGACGTGTATCTTCCCAAGGTAAAAGTAGCTGACTTGTATCTAGTTTAATTAAGAATGGTGTGGAATGTTAGCTGATGAAAATATTACTGTATCTTTTTTCTTATCAATTATTTCCTAAATGCTTAAACCATGGCCATGCAGCATATAATTACAGGTGTTGTTAAACCTTCTTGGGTTTGTTCAAGGTTTAAAATGGGCTTGCTTGCAGAGTCATGCTTTTATTACCACCTTATCTATATACCAGAAATTCAATAATTTGCAGCACTAGTAATAGCTGAAATCAAGATGTTCAGATATGGTATCTGCCAAACTTATGCAGGGATGAAAATTGAAAATTAGTGACTTCTTCGAGGCTTTTCTTGGAACTAATTGATTGCATGGTTTTTTCTCGTTGCTATTTGCACTTCTTGGAAATTGATTTGTACTGTATTAGCATTATTCAAAATCAAATGGAAAGAAGAAAATTGAGTCCTTTCTTTTGGAGAGAGGTCTCCTTCTCTTAGAGCAGTCATGTGATCCTTCCCCCCTCTCACTACATCAACCCTTTCACAAAATGGCTTATTCATTTGTAAACAAATCCCTAGTAGATAAACACATTACAACAAATATGTTATTGTTATATTTTGTGTGTGTGCATGTGTGTCACTTATACATTTTGCCCTCCTAAACTTAAATCTTGGCTCTGCCAATTAATAACTATTATCTTGTAACAAGACTCAAGCTAGGTCCTGATCACGACAGTAGTGTTTAGACATATGCTTAATCAATATGCTTGTAATTTCAAACTTCGTAATATGCATGGTTTAATCCCATATATACTTCTTTTCGTTGTAGATTTCTCATGTGGTCATAACCATATCATTTTGCATTTGGCTTGCCTCCCATTTAAAACCCTCCCATTCTCTCCCATTTTATTTTGATGGATGACACATGGCAAATAAATGATATAAAGGTTAGAAGAATGCCATGTCAAACATAATTTATTTCTCACTACATTTTCCTCTTCTTTGCCTTCCTATCTTGAGATTACAAAATTTTAATTATGGTAATGATTTAGGCCCCAAGTTGTAGTTATGGCTAATTCCAATTTTAAGCTAATCTACCAATTTATAGGCCAATGGTATACATCATTAGCCAATTAACAATATAGCAATAGCAAGCATGAATAGTCAATTGAAAAACTCAATCACTACAAAATAAAGAGCACAATACCACACGATAGCACTGCATTTTCATTTAATTCTTATTTCTTGTAGAATTTCTTCTTTGAGCAGTTAAAATGTTCTGGGCAAATAAATAGGCCAGAAGCATAAATATATAGTAAATAGTTAAATACTTCAATTGGTCTATCTGTTATATCTTTTTTCTTATTGTGAAGATAAAAAGAAATAGAAAAAAGGAGTGAATTAAAATCTGAGAAACTTACAAAAAATGACATTAAAATTTGTCACTTTCTAACTATTGGCTTATCAAAAAAAAAATAGGCACACTCTTAACTCATTAAACTATTACAATTAGAAGGAAACTCATGGTTCTCACATAGACTATCCGACGTGACAAACAAATCAAACCTCAATTATGATGCTATATTATGCACTTTTTAGATTCCCCTTTTGCTCAATGAATCTAAGATTGTATTTTGAATATTTTGTCTCCTGTATTTATGCTATATATTATACAGTCATCAAAACTGTTGTTTTGCTATTTTCTTTGCAGGCATGAATCAATAATTATCTAAGAAATCCTTGAAAGGATATCTAGTGAATTGAATCTTATATTTCAAAGTACCATTTCCAAGCAACTTGTAGGAATAGAATCCCCTGTGTTGGAAATGTTGGATTTATGTTTAGTTGAAGGGTCAGGTGGTGTTCGTTTTGTTGGGATTTGTGGGATGGGTGCAATGGGTAAAACAACTCTTGCACTAGAAATTTATGAAAGAATTTCTAGTAGCTTTGAAGCTAGCAGCTTTATAGCTAATGTAAGAGAAAAAACTAAAAATCATCAGCTAGTTTCTTTATAAGAAGAACTATTCTTTCTAACAACCTTAAGGGAAGTACAAAAAATATATCGAATGTTTTTGAGGGGATCAATGTTATAGGGAATAGACTACGTAACAAAAAGGTTCTTATTGTTCTTGATGATGTGGAAGGAGATGAACAACTAGAAGCATTAGTTGGGAACCATGATTGGTTTGGTTCAGGGAGTAGAATCGTTGTAACAAGTAGAGATATGCACTTGTTGAGAAGACGTGTTATGAATGATATATATACAGTCAAGGGATTGAATGACAACGATGTTTTGCAGCTTTTTTGTTGGAGAGCTTTCAAGAAACCCTATCCTGAAGAAAATTATGTGGATTTGTCTAAGGACTTGGTGAATTATGCAAATGGCCTTCCTTTGGCTCTTAAAGTTTTAGGTTCTTTGTTGTTTGAAAAAAGAATAGATGAATGGAAAAGTGCCTTATATAAACTAAAACAAGAACCTGATAGAAACATTCTAAATATACTTCAAATAAGTTTTGATGGTCTGATGTATACCCAAAAAGAATTGTTTTTGGATATTGCGTGTTTTTTCAAAGGAAAGAACAAAGATTACATAAGAGATATACTAGAAAGTTTTGGTTACTATCCAGACTACAATATTGATGTTCTTATAGACAAATCGCTCATAACCATTGATAGAGATAGAATTTTGTTGATGCATGAATATTTGTGGATGCATGATTTGCTATAAGAAATGGGCCAAGAAATTATTCGTCGTGAATCCCCTGAAGAGCCTGGTCGTCGAAGTAGGTTATGGCTTTATGAGGATGTCCTTCATATATTGAAGAATAATACTATAAGTTGTCCATTCTAGACCTAAACTTATAGAATTATATATATATATATATATGTATTAACAATTTATTCTAAAGATTTGTCAATTACTCTAATTTCATTATTCTTGGTTATTAGGGAATAGAGGTAGTTGAAGGCATAATGCTAAACATGCCTATTGAAGCAAAGGAACACTTGAGTGCTAAAGCCTTCTCAAAGATGAAAAATTTGAGATTTCTTAAAATTGGTTATGTGCGTCCTCCACAAGACCTCATTGGAGGTCCTATCCAACTTCCACAGGGCCTTAATTATCTTTCTAACGAGTTACGCGTAATTGATTGGCATGGATATCCTTTAAAATCCATGCTAAACAATTTCCAACCAAATAAACTTGTTGAACTAAGAATGCATTGTAGCGACATCAAACAACTATGGAAAGGAATTATAGTAAGATTTTCACTTATACTAATTTGTATTTCCTGCTTTTTCATTAATGCTTGAGATAGTCTAATTATTTATTAGTTTATAACAGATTTTAAATGAGTTAAAACTCATTGACTTAAGTGACTCTCGAAACTTGATTGAGATCCCGGACCTAAGTGGAGCCCCAAATCTTAAACAAGTAATTCTTCGACGCTGTACAAGACTGTATAAGATTCATGCCTCTATTGGAGATCTCAAATGGCTTATTCGATTGGATTTGAATGGCTGCAAATGTCTCAAAAGCCTTCCTCACAAGATCAGCTTGGAAGCTCTTGAATATTTCGACCTTGGCGGTTGTTCAAAATTGAAGGAGTTTCCAGAGATTGTGGAAAATATGTCATGCTTGTCAAAACTTTGTTTGAGGGAGACTGCAATAAAAGATGCATCATTATTAGTGGAAAGCTCAACTAGCCTTATAGACTTGGATTTAAGAGATTGTAAAAACCTTTCAAGTCTCCCTATTGCAATTTGTTGTTTGACGTCTTTAAAGACTCAAAATATTTGACTGCTCAAAACTTGATGTCGCGGAAGCCTGAAGAAGAGCACACACGATGCTCTCTTGATGAAACAGAAACTAAACTATTAGTTTCTGAGTAGTAAACCTCGAATCCACGAGGGGTTTCCCTGAATCTACAAGGAGGTAAAACTGGAATCCACCAGAAAAAATTGACAAAATGTCTGTGTTTATTGATAATAGTCTCCTTTGCCTCTGACGGCTACAAAACATATAAATACTGAGCAAAAACGTTTAAAACCCTAATTCGCACTAATTAAGCGATTAGGTGACAAAATTACCGAATTTTACCAAAAATGGAAAAATTGAGTTAAATGCAGAATCATAAACTACTGACCTTAAGGGTCGTCCCAAAACAGACGGGACCTTATTCTGACTTTTAAATTAAAAGTTATTAAGGAAAAACAAATATTACTATAAATAGCAAAAACATTGTTTTCGGGGCCTTAACGAAGGAATTTGCCTAAAATTTGGCGACGTTCATAGCTGTCATGAATCTGGATCAGAACGCCGTTTCCCTTCAACCTGCCAAATTTCATGCAATTCCGACACTGTTACCTCTGATGGCCCCTACTGGCACCCCTCTTTGATCTTGCGTTGTGACTTCCTGCGCCCTTGCTGCTCCAAGAAGGCATGTGCTGTCTATTCTACATCAAAACTTGACAAATTGCCAGAGAACTTGGGAAATATTGAAGACCTAGAGGAGCTAGATGGGAGTAGAACTGCTATAAAAGAGTTACCTTCATCCATGGTTCTCTTAAAAAATCTCCAAAATCTCTCTCTCCGTGGATGTAATTTTCTATCATCTAAACCATCAAATAAACTCCTCAATTTTCCTTTATTGCAAAGAAGAAGTCTAGATCCCATGGGCATGTCAATGCTTGCTCTATCAGGCTTGTCCTCCTTGACCTATATGAATCTAAGTTATTGCAAGCTATAGGCAGTCCCTGATGTTATTGGTTGTTTGTGCTCTTTAACAAATTTAAATCTAAAGGGAAATAATTTCGTTTCCCTTCTTGAAGATATCATTCGACTATCTTAACTAGATTCTCTTTATTTGAGTGGTTGCACTAATCTACGATCACTGCCACAGCTTCCATTAAGTACTGATTATTTGGAGGCAGAAGGTTGTACCTCACTTAAAACATTACCTTAAGACTAGAAGAAGATTTTCATCCACATCTTTATCTTCTTAACTGCTTCAAATTAAATGACAATCAAGATTACGATGGCATGTTATAAGAAAGCACAAGGATCTTTGGAAAGAAACGAAGTGCTAGAGAGAATTCAAGTTGAAGAAGAAAACTGATTTCTCATTGATAAAATGAATCTTTACAATCTCTGTGTTTAAATAGAAAAACAGAGAGCCTCAGTGAGCAAAGAAAAATATCCCCTAAATACACGGAGACCGTTATAGCACGTGAGTCAGTTAGTTACTCCACGTGTGAACAAATTCCACTTAAAAATATGATAAGCTACATGTAGTTTTATACACTAAAACCTGAACTACAATAATTACATTATTCTGATGTCGTTTTAGTCTTGACATTCATTTCTTCGTTTCTTTCTTCTTCTGTTGTGTTTCTGTTCTTTCTTTCTGATGTGGATTGCAGTCTTGATACATGTTCTTAACAATGTTGAGACGTTACATTCAGGTGTGTGTGTGTGTCTCTCTCTCTCTCTTGAAATTCTAATATCTTGATTTGTGTGTTTTCAGAGACCAGATTTAGGTCTCCAAAATATTCTTATACCTGGAAGTAGAATTCCGAAATGGTTTAGCCATCAAAGTGAGGGGGTTTCATTGAATCTGCAAGAGCCTCCAGGTTTTATAGGAATTGCTCTCTGTGTTATTTTTGTACTCTGCGAGCATTATCCACTCCAACATCCTCTGGAAAGTTCGAAAAATCATCCAGTTACGCATTTTATTAATTTTCTCTGTAATGTCAATGGATATAAAGTTCCAAATTACTTAAGCTTTGGTTTTTCCAAGCAATCTGGTAAGATTGATTCAAATCACCTTTGGATAAAATATTTTTCTATGGAAGGGCTATGGGACAAGATATTGAGTCAAGTCGGTGCTAATGATCAATTGAGTCAGGTTGATGTTGGAATTGAAATTGAAGGTACAGGCTTGGAGGTGACGAGATGCGGGGCTCGTTTGGTATATGAGCAAGACATTGAAGATCTCAAACAAAATATGGCTGGTTCCTGCAGCTGTAGCATCACTCCTTATGAGGATGATTTAGACAATTCAGCAAAAAATACCACAATTGAGCGAAGTCATGATGACCATGATGGGGATAGGGATGGACCTAGTGGAGAAGTTACCTATAATGAGGTAGATGTACCCCACCCAAAGAGGATACGGCTCCCTGATTTAATTGAAAGATTCATTCCACGTTTGGGAAATTGGATTGGGAATTCAAGCACACAAGAACAAGGTGACTCTGATTGCGAGGAAGAGAAATCCCAGTGAAATTGGTAGCTTTGATGAATTTGCAAGGCTGATGCACTATTTTTCTCTGACTTTTTTTTGTCAGTCGCGCTGTCTTTCTTGCTATTCTCTAAACAGAATTCGTTTCTGGCTGTGTGTGTGTGTATATATATATATATTTTTTTTCTTTTTAATTCCTTGGCATTTCTTTTCTTAAATAGGGCCTGAGTGATTTTGTTGTTAATCCAGCAACAAAACTAACCCCATAGGACTTGCATCAGCGTTTTGCTCTCAGGTATGTGTGTGGAATGTTAAGCCTCTATATATTTGGTGTGGTAGTATTTATCATCTGAAGTTACTCAGGGCCCAAATTTATCAGGGCCTTCTTAATACGCATTGACAATTAGTAATGAATATGATGATGACCCAAAGAGTACTGAATATACCCAGTTCAAATGGCGTGTAATATACCTTTCGGTTTGCCATGCATGTGGCATTCTCTTCATTATTTCTAAGCCTAGCTTTGTTATGAATTATCTCATTTTTTGTCAGTAGACTTAACTTTCTATAATATCTTCAACAACTTACGTAGCTTTGGTAAAATTCTTCCATACAAATGGGAATTATTTACCTAAGATTCTACCTCTCTTAGATGGCATACATTCATTGTGTTTCCGCATTAAACTGTATTGTATGGTGGGTTTCTGCAGCTTTGTCACTAATTGGCTTGGCTATGTCTCATGAGGATTCTTAAGTATTAAGCTGCTAGACAGTTATATTTAATAAAGGTAGATTGAGCAAGTGGACATTATTGCCAGTTAAATTATCTGATATTCATGCTGTCAGACTCAAAAATGCTTGTGGCTCAACATACCCTTAATGGAAGAACACTTGTGGTTTGAGTTGCTTTCCCAAAGGCAAGTTCTGTTCCTATCTTATAAGAATTCTTTCTTTCCATTGTCTTATTATAAAACTTTATTTTTAAAAAAAAAAAAAAAAAAGAAGAACCTGAATACACCATTGTTTTGAAAATTATGTTGCTTGGTGCTTGTGACTAAGTGTTAAGACTTGTATCTACGTGGGTGAAGTGTTGCCTTATGTCTTCACTTTCAGTATGTTGATCTTATATTGTAAGGAGCTCTTAAATGTCTTTCAAATATAGTTATTTTCGCAGAACAACCTGAATATACCCTGTTAACTTATAAAACTCACCCTCCATCCTCTCGAAACTTACTCATTGGTATCAGTCATGACCAATTTGTTGCAAATGTCAATTAAGTAACCTCTTACTAGAGAACTTTCTCTAATTGTAATATTACTATATATTATGTCCATGACAGTGAGTTTATTCAAAAGAGAGTATAAAACATATAATGCTAAAGAAAAGCTAGCCATGAGTGTTCCCCCATTATGGATACAATAATAAACACAACTTAGAAAGAAAAAAGCAGCACAAAATACCAAAATAGTACCACGACCTATGAAGGCATATAATCCCCTTGAAGCATCTTTGCAGTGAGTGCACTGCTCTTGGCCAGAAAACCCATATGCCCTTTACAATAGATTGGACATATTATGTCCACACTGGCCTGCTTGAAATGTAAATCCATTAAGCCCAAGAATATAAGCTCAGTATGTTTCTATGCTGAAAACCTGTACTAAGTGATGATCATATACATTGAAATGTTTCTTTATCTCATAGGAAACTGGGTTATCACAATATAATTTGTAAGTTTTTATGGCTAGAAATTCCGTGGGAGTTTCAAGAAAAACTCCAATTCTCACTTGATAGCCTTTATTGACATCTACGCATTCTCTTTGGCAGATCTTCTGTGTCTATTTCAAAGCTCAGAGTATAGATGGCTATTTTCCCCACGGGAGTATCAAGAAAACTCCAATTTTCACCTGATAGCCTTTACCGACATCTACATGTTCTCTTTGGGAGAACTCCTATGACTATTCAAAGCTCAAAGTATATATGGCTATTTTTCCATTCTAAAACTCAGTTTTGTGGAGGATGATTTTCACACGAGGCCTGATTGGTGAAGAATTCCATGTATATGAAATATTTCCACAAAATATTTCCTTTTCAGGTTTAATAAGTACGTATACTAATTATCATAATGATCAGTCACTTGTAATATAATTCGATAATATCTTTTTAAGTTTCTTGATTTTATATTGCCCTGCATTGAACTGCATTCTCACTTTTTTTTACATCGAAATGTGGAAATTTGAAGTTGCTTACATGAGGAAGGCTTTTACTTTCTAAATTTTCTAACCCCCATTCAACCAACCTTATTCCTGTTTGTTTCAGGAGAGTCTATTAGGCATCTCTTCACAACTTCCCTCTGTAATCATTTCGACAAACTGCATTTAAAAAATAAATAATCTGGACTTCCTATGCTTCTGCAGAAAGCACACAGATTATCACCTGGTGTCCCACCTATAAGAGTTTATCCCAATTATGTAATTTGTTTTTCTTAGCAAGCCAAGTGATGAAGCATGTCTAGGAATGGTGGTACAAAACCAGATTAGCTTCCACTAATTAAGCTCAGATAACCTCAATCGAAATTTGATTCTAGGTTTCTTAGCTGGCATAAATTTCCCCCTTGGCAGGAACCCAAAGAGGTCTTTCTACGACTCCAATGTCCACCAGAGGAAGTTTGCACTATAGAAACCAGAAAATTAGACCTAAGTAGTTTCCAGACAGCCTTTTACTTGCAACATCATATACTATCTGTAACCATACCCACAAGATAAATTTTTTTTTTCCATCCCCAACAGAAGATCATATAAACTGTCTTGTTGACTCTCTAAGGTAGAGGACTTTCCTCCATCCCCAAGAGAATTTTTGAGTGAGTTTAGCATCCAAAAGGATAGATCTCAGCAGATTTTTCTCGTCTAAGCCACCCCAATTGAGCCTGCATGAGCAAAAACATTCCATGTATGCCTCCTCATTTTTCCTTGTTCAAGTCCGCAACTCTCTGGCACCCCAAACCTCCATCACTCCAAACCTCCATCACTCTCTGTCGGTATATTGAATTCCAAGCTACTTACTTCATGAGTTATCACTTCAACTCCATAGAATCTGCTAAATTGCTGCTTTGTCAGCATAATGACTTTTTTAGGCAGTAAGAAGATGTTAGATCAGTATACTTATTGTTTATAAAGCACTAAGTACAGCAATTGCAGACTCCCAGCAAAGGAAAGTTTCTTAGCTCCTCAGAAATTGATTCTTGCATCTCTCAGACGTAGTCTTCATTGTTTGATTTCATATATTTCTCATTTTATTTAACAAGAAGAGTGATTCTAGCTGAGTCAATATGCATGCATTTGAATTTAGAACAATCTAAACATGATGTTGTAATTACATTTAAGTCCATTTCTAGACCCACTTTTGTCTAATAAGTTTGTTTTTTTTTTTTTTGTTTGGTTTCCAATAGGGAGAACTGAACACTGATGACATAGCAGTTATTAGTGTTGTAAGACTGATTGGATTGATAGGACACAAGGATAGCATTTTCATCGATTATGAACTTCAATCCCAGTAATATTACAAGTATACTTTTAATATGTTGGATATGAACGAATTAAATGTCTAATTCTTTTTTTCTTTTTTTTTCATGATTGAAAATAAAATAAATGTACTATAATCTAGGAAATACAGGCACAGATACGAATATGGGTATGCGTATGACATAGAGACACATCAATTTTTGAAAAATTAAGACATAGACAAAGAAGTTTTGAATTACCCTAAAAAAATCAAATCCCATGGAGTTTGCACTCAAAACCTTCATAGAGAGAGAGCTTTAAATAATTAGGCTATTTATGAATAAATCAGACTCAGCTAAAAAAGAACCCATATATTTCTTTACAGGTTGCGTTAGTTTCTTGCACTTTACCAATGAGCCAACGGGATTCTATTCCAATAAGATTGTTGTTTGTATTGCTTTCCAGTTAATTTCCACCACTCTTTACTTAACCTATAACCTGTTTGCAGGTCTTCCTAGCTAGTCTTCTTACACCCCCCCTTCAACTTTATTTACAGACGTGTATACGCTGCTTTGACTCAGAATAGAAAATTACTTTAGTCATTATAGAAGTAGAAGTGGGACCTATATGTTTCAATAATTTTACCAGGAAGATTCCTGGAAGATGGTGAGGTCACTTGCAAACTGATTATGTAGAAAAATTATTACTCCGTGTCTCACTTTTCTCTTCTGCTGGTCCTGATTAAGTAAAATAAGTATTGGTGTGGTTAATGTGTGCTCTTAGGGTACACATTAAGTTATCTATTTTTGAAAATATTTTTTCGAAAATTAAAAAAACTGTCAATAGACTCAATACTTTTTCAATTCCCAAGAAAATATTTCAAAAATTAATTAATTATTGTGTGCCCTTAGGACACACATTAGCAAAATCCAATAAGTATTGGTTCTACAAATTCTTTATACTAGACATGTCGAATCATCAGAGAGTCTTTTGGCTAAATATTACAAAAAACGGGGTTTATTGTTGTTATAGGTACTATTCAAAGTTATTTAGCAAAATGAGGAGAGACTGAATTTCGGCAACATCGTTACCGAAATTGTAAGAAAAAGTATGAGAGAGAAGAAAGTTGAGTGATGTGATGAGGAATGAGAAAAAATTAAATTTCGGTAATGAGATTACCGAAATTCATGTCTTGCCCAGCTCCTGCCTGTGAAGTACCCAAAATGCATGCTAGGGGGATTGCCCAAATGGGAAAGCAATTGTGGCAACAAGTTGCCGAAATTGTAGAGAAAATATGAATTGTGGCAACCAAGTTGCCGAAAATGGGAGGAAAAAAAAAATTTTGTGGTTGCCGAAATCTTGGGGAGAAAAAAAAAAGTATTATGTCTACAACATTTTTACAACATTTTCACAACAAATCACAGGTGGTTAGTTGTTATTAGTTCAAATTTGAATTTAACACTGAGATTACCTTTTTAATCTAACAATTACAACTCGTAACAACCAGCTACTTAGGATTTATTGTAAAATTGTTGTTGACATATCATTTAAAGAAAAAAGTGGCAATTGATTTGTGGCAATGGCATTGTCGAAATAGAGGAGAAAAAAATTGTGGGAATTGATTTATGACAATGGCATTGCCGAAATAGAAGGGGGAAAAAAATTTGTGGGAATGGATTTGTGGCAATGGCATTACCGAAATAGATGAAAAATGTATAATTTTTTTTTAATATTCTTGTTACGTGAATGAAGCAACCTACTCATTCAGCAAAAAAAGAATGAAGCAACCAACACCTAGAAAAAAGAATGAATGTGATGCCCATGGAGGCTTTTGCTTGTCCAATAAAAGGACCCACAAAACATGTCCTGACAGCTCACGTATTCTCGAATTTTTTGTATTTTCTATGCTGACAGAAAAACTCTCCCTTTTGAATTAGTAGATATGTAGTATTTTTTTGGTTTGGGTTAGAAAACATCCTTCGGTAGAATGAACATACAGCTTTTCATTAATGTTACACACGTACACCATTTAATAATTTGTTCTTTATCTTATTAACACTCATATCCAATTTTATGTCAATTATATATTATTTACTTCTTATCTAGAAACTCATGTTTTGTAAATAATTTCAAAATTAAAAAAAAATAATTATATATATATATATATATATATATATATATATATATATATATTATTATATATATATAATAGTTATTTAATCTCTTCTGACCTTGATATTTTGCATACACATAGGGTATTATAAAGAGAAACATATGGCTTTTCATTAATGTTACACACTTACACCATCTAATAATTTGTTCTTTATCTTATTAACACTCATATCTAATTTTATGTCAATTAGATGTTATTTACTTCTTATTTAAAAATTCCTCCCCAAGATTTCGGCAATTTGGTTGTCACAATTCTTCTTTTTTTTTTTTTTTTCCTCCCATTCCATTCATATTTTCTCTCTCCTTACATTCCCTACAATTTCGGCAACTTGGTTGCCACAATTGCTTTCCCATTTGGGCACTCCCCTAGCATGCATTTTGGGCACTTCACGGGCTAGGCAGGACATGAATTTCAGTAATCTCATTACCGAAATTCAATTTTTTCTCCCTCCTCATCACATCACTCATCTTTCTTCTCTCTTATGCTTTTTCTTATAATTTTGGTAATGGTGTTGCCGAAATTCAGCCTCTCTCCTCATTTTGCTAAATAACTTTGAACAATACCTATAACAACAATAAACTCCTTTTTTGCAATATTTAGCCAAAAGACTCCCGAATCATATCTTAATTTCTTACTGTATTTGTTATTGAAGCAGCTAAAAACTTTAAACTTAAAAAAAAAAAAAAAAAAAAAAAAAAAAAAAAAAAGATTTGTGTACATGATTCTTCACATTTTTTTTTTTTTTGGTCTTATGGTACGTGGCATTGTTCAATTCTACAATACAAGATCATTTGATAGTAAGAATTAACCCTTCACACCCCATTTATCTATATTTAATTATTTATTTTTATTTTTATTTTTTTGTACATCTTACTATATGTTTCCAAAAATAAAATATATCTCTTTAGTAAAATTTCTTTATTTTTTTCCCCTAAAACAAACTCTTTTCATTTTGCATTTTGAGAGCTAGGGATACATGAATGCATGGATTTTTTTTTTTTTTTTTTTTGGGAAAAGATGCTATAAATTTTATGGTTACAAATTAGAGACATGTTCTACATTGCAACCCATAAACAAAAAGAAAAGTTTTCATTTAATGTTATGATTATATTTCTATGATACTCCTTTGTATATTAAGGCATATAAAAGTGACGTTTATTATTAAATTTACTTAAAATTAATTGATTTATATACATTTTATGTTACTTAAAACTTTTTTTTAAATAAAGTTTCAACCTATAGCATCTTTACCAATTGATTTAACTGGAACCCACGAAAAATAAATATAATCTAACGTGTAATCTTTAATTCATTTAACAAAAAATTATTGATTTGTATAAATTTCTACCTCACTCACTAAGCAGGAAACTAATATTTCACATGCATTGGTTTGATGCGCAATCATTGAACTCAATTTTAGAGTTAAATATTAATCTTATCATGTCTTAGCTGCTATAAATTCATTGTGTTTCAGGATTAGATAGTGTGTTTCTGACTAAGAGCATTCCCATTAAGGATGCTAAAATTGCTCAAAGCTAAATTTTACCACCAATACACAAAAATACCCACTACATCAAAGATTTCAAAAGCCAAAAATTTTGACACACAGCTACAGTGAGCTGTTATCAATAACATCTCACTATAGCATAAATGTTAAACTAAATATTATTTTTTTTTATTCCCAATGGTAACTTTTTCTCTTCTTTCTTCTCTCTCCTCTCTCACTTTCCTCTTCTGTCTTTCTCATAGCTTTTGTTTCTCTCTATTTCACGGCATAGGCATCGGCGTTGAGGGGAGATCGGCGTGGGTCATCGGCTAAGAGTTCAACGTGGGTCATCGAGTTGATCGGCGTGGGTCTCTAATTGGCGTGGTGGTTGTTAGAATTGTGGTTTGGTTGTGATTGTGATTGGTGTGGTTCTGGGTTATGGGTTTGTGATTTGAGATTGTTATCGATGTGGGTTTGGGTTGTGGGTTTGTGATTTAGAATTGTGATCAGCGTGGGTCTGGGTTATGAGTTTGCTAGGTTGTGGCCTTATGATTTGGTTGTGATTTTGAAGGGTTGTTTTTCTTTTTCTTTTTCTGGTTGTTGGTGGTGAATGGTGATGAGGTTGTGGGTTTGAGTTTGTGATTTGGTTATGATTTTGGTGGTTGGTGGTCATGGTTGTGGGTGGTGGTGACAATGGCAATTGTTATAGCTATGGTGGTGCCGGCGGGTGGTTTTATTTTTGTTTTTATTTTTTTGTTTTTGATGGTGGTGGCTAGTAGCGACTAGCTGTGGGTGTGGGTTTGCAAAGAAAGTGGTAGGTTTTCAGAGAAAGGGAGAGACACTGTTGAGGTGCAAAATAATTAAATAGCCACAAATAGGCCCAAAAAAGAGATGAAAAAGACTTTAGGCCCATTTCACACAAAAAAAAAAGAGAGAGAAAGAGAATAAAGGGTGGGCTCTCACAATAAAGGAAAGGAAGGAGAAAAGAAAGAAAAGGAAAGGAGCCCAGAGGATCTGATCCAGAGGTCCACGAAGAAAAGGGCCCAAGAAAACAGATAAAGGAAACAGCAAGCCAAAGCAAGCCCAGAAAGAAGACTTAGGTCGGGACGCCCAGAAGCAATACCAGAGGTAGAGGATCCCCGGACGCGTGAGGTGAAACTAAAACAGATTTGAAGAGAGAAAAAAGACAAAAGGCACGTGGACCTTATGAACCAGGCACACAGTGGAAGTACAAAGCAAAGATGCAGGAGATTTGGTTCCAACCATTTGAAGAAAAAGACAAGGAAAAGTACAACTGGGAAAGCTGGGAAAGCTGGAGCAAAAGCCAAAACGCCTCAGGTCAACCAACGGGAAAATCTGGAAATGGGAAACTAGCTGGGAGACTTTCATCCGGTCGCAGCAAAAAGAAAGGAACTATGAGAAAAAAGGAAACGACATGATCCTGAAACAACCAGGCACTGAACCGACTTCAAAGGGCAAAAAGGAAAAATCGGTAGTACCCCCAGGAGCCCGAAGCTGTGCTATAAAAAGGGGGGAAAGGAAAAGCATAGGACAGGCAATTCTGGACGCTTAGATCATTCGTTAAGACACTTAAAGTCATTTCTCTAAAGTCTCAAAAAGATATAGAAGAGACTCTGTTAAACTAAAGGGAAAACAGAGGAATCTGTTCCCGGTATCCCAGAGGCAGCCACTACAGTACACGCTCGGATTCAACGAATTCAAACTTTGCAAGTCTTTGAAGCTTGAATGGCCGTCAAAGTTTGTAATTTTTGAACTCATTTGAACCTTGCATCATGTCTTAGTGAGCTTTGTAATCACAGTTAAAAGAAACTAATGAAACATACCTCACCAATTAGAGGATCCCTAACATGTTCTTTGCATTATATTTCATTTATTATGCATTTCCTTTACTGTTTGTTAAATTACCGATTGTCCCAAAAGCTTAAGCTATTGGGATATGGTAAATTTAATCATTTAACTAATACTTCTAACACTCTCCCTCACGTGTGGGCCGAAACTACCTTTTAATAGGTGAGACCCAACACGTGGGAATTTAAATAGGAGGTAGAGTGGAGGAGACAAGGATTGAACTCAGGATCTCATGCTCTGATACCATGTTAAATTACCGATTGTCCCAAAAGCTTAAGCTATTGGGATATGGTAAATTTAATCATTTAACTAATACTTCTAACACTGTTAAACGTTATTCAATACAAATACTTTTTTTTTTAGTTGTTTGTAATTGTAGGAAGTTTGTTCTGTGCACAAATCTATTCTTAAATCAGCCTGTTAGCTGCGGAGAATTGATCCCAATCCACCAAGATCCTCTCACACGGCCCAGGATCCTTGGGCCATAGTGCTAAAAAAAAAGCACTCTCACAGACACAGATAAGAAGAGAGAGAAAGAAACATATAGAGAATAAAAAAATAATATCTAAATGAAGTGGTAAAAAAATAGAATTTTTGATGTATGATGTATTATAAAGTGAGGTGTTAAAAACTAAAAAGTAGTATTTTGAAATAGTAAATACTAAAAATTTTGACTCCTTGATGGGAATGCTCTAAGAGCATCGCACATGTTATAAAGTTAGTATATTGTAATAGTTTTTTTTTTTTTTTGAGAGAGAATTTCAACCTATGACGTTCGCTTCTAATGATGGCTCTTTCTCATCAGACCAAGACACCAATCAGTTTTTGGTGTAGGCGGAGATTGAACCTCAGATCTCTTATACAACCATCAGAGACTTTACCAGTTGAGCTAACTGGTAATAATTAATATATTGTGTAAATGCTCTAACAAAATCCAATAGTCTATTTAAGAATAAAAGTTACAATTTTACACTATGTTTGGTTGGAGGGATTATAGGGAGGATGGAAAACAATGGGTGGAAAATGATGTTTTCCACACCATTTTCTACCGTTTGGGAAGCAAGGGAAAACAGAGAGGATGGAAAACCGGGAGAAAATTTTCCTCCCGGGCCCACCAATTTTTTTCCTCCCAAATCGGGAGGAAAACTGTGGAGAGAAAACTGATCTTACTGTGGAATTACCCAAATACCCTCTCCCAATGTCTCCAACAACCCACCGCGGCAAAATAACCACCAAGGAAGCCGGAAATAACCACCCAAACCATCACCACCACCAAACACCGGAACTTAGCATAGACATACCACAATCAAAACAAAAACACAAAACCCAATCAAAAGATTTGAAACACAAAAACAATATTTCTCATAAGTCTAATAAAATCTGAACAATAAAATAAAACTAATCAAACCAAAACAAAAAAAAAAAACATGTAGGCCGATCTGTGTAGAAAAGCGGAAGAGAAGAAGAGAAGGAAGAAAAAAAAAAAAGTGGAGAGCACCAGTGGAGTAGACGAAGAGAAGAAGAGAAGAAGAAAAAAAAAATAAGTGGAGAACACCAGTAGAGTAGACGAAGAGAAGAAGAGAAGAAAAAAAAAAGGAAAAAAAGAAATGGAGAGCACCAGTGGTCCAGTGGAGCAGAAGAGAAGAAAAGAAAGAGTAAAGTGGAGGGTGCTTACACAAGTGCCAGAGAACAAAAGGAAAAAGACAAGTGAAGATATAGATAGGAAAAGGTGTGGAGGAGAAAAAAAGAAAAAAGAAAAGAAAAGTAACGTGTGGATAAAAAAAAAATAAGGGAAAAATAAAATAAAGAAGAATAAATTAAAATTGAGAAATGTTACTATAAGATTTTCACAATATTTTTATAATAAATTTTAAGTGGTAAATTGTTATTAACTAATACTGATAAAAAAAATATTTAAGTGATATGTTCAAATTAAAATTAGTAATAACTTATCAAATATAATTTATTGTGAAAATATTGTAAAATGTTAAGGATGTAATTTTTTTTTTTTCAACGTGATCTGATCAAATTGTACATTATTGCAATTTTTACATTATAATAATAAAAATAATAATAAAAATTTATATATATGACGTGATAAATTTTATATTATGTAATGAGTACAAATAAATCTATTTTTTACATATTATATAACAAGGGTATAATAGTCAATTTATATAAATTACATTTTTCTTCCTTCCCTTTTTCTCTCCAACCAAACAAAAGAGTTTTCCACCCTCTCACTTTTCCACTCTTCCAACCAAACACACAAGAAGGAAAACTAAATATTTTTCATCCTCCCACTTTTCCATCCTTCCATAATTTTCCATCTTCTCACTTTTTCACTCCTCCATCCAAACGGACCCTTAAAGATACCTCATCTTTTTCTACTTCATTGCTATAATATAATGGTTCCTTGGGCACCACTTCTACTTTCACACATAAGCTGCTTTAAACTCAAGCGCTTTCTTTCTTTTTCTTTATGTATAAATGGTTAATTGGTCAGACTCAGACATGTGAACGCTGTCTCATTTTTATTTTATTCTTTTTTGGAGACTTTATTCTACAGGAGAATGCAGGGTAAGGAACAAAGGGCGCACTCAAAGAAAGGCCTACTTTTCTTTTTGTTAGTCAAAAGTGAGATAAAAATATAAAGATAAAGATAAAGATCACTTTATTAATGCCTGTCTCTCTGTTCCTCACATGGTGATGCTGTGAAGAAAAGAAAAGAAACGGTGTCGTGTAGTGCATCTGAACAAAAAAAAAAAATATAAGAAGGCACAAAACGGCAGTGTTGGACTTAAATGAAGTCACAAGATCAGCACGTGCACAACTTAACACCAGAAACAGTTACTGAAGCTGTCCAGGTGTCATGAAATGATTGGCTCCTTGTAGTTAGAGCTAGGTGGTTGGTTGGTTAGAATTTTGGCGCCGTTTCTTTTCTCTCATTTCCTTTGCTCTGCTCTGATGTATATATAGCAGAATAGCAGATATTTATTTGTACTCTCAAGTATAAAGAAATATAATTTGCCTCAATTATATAATTAAGAGTAATGCTACAAACAAAAACTTTTTTCTAATATTTTTACAAACTGCTTATATGACAAATTTTTACTAGTTCTAATATGGGTCCATCAATAACGTCATATTTTTACTTGTAATAACTATTTGAAAAATATTAAATCCACATCAGCAATTTATAAAAATGTTGTAAAATAGTTTGTATCTGTAGTATTACTCTATAATTAATTCCCATGCTGCAAAAAAAGTCTTCAGTTACCTTGCAAATTACTCAGTGCCTATCCTTTTAGTTTTCACATTCTCTAACATGTTTAATGGTTGTATTTGTTATAGTTTTATAGTTCAACTAATACTTTATATTGTTTTCAATAGGAAGGGTTTTAATATTCTCATTAGCAACATATCGTAACTATCTTAAAAAAAAAAAAAAAAAAATTCTCTTAGTGGAACTATTTATTTATATATAAAAAGAATATGCATTTATTATTTCCACATAACTATACTTGCTTTTCATACCATCATGTTACAAATTTGAGGAAAGAAATACTTATTTATACTCCAATTTGCTCCTTTATAACTCCTTTTTACTATTGATTTTTTTTTTTTATAGCTTTCATAGATAACTGTAAAATTTTAAAAATCTTATCAATCTATTTTAAATGAATAGAGTGGATTTTAACACATTATTGTAATTATTTAACATACTATCAAATTCTAATATTGTGCTGGTAAATGCTTATTTAAAAGAGCAACAAACTCACCGACACAACAATAATTCACAGTAGTTTCTCACTTTCCCTAACTAGTAACAAAATTCAATCGGTATATTTTAGGGTAATCGTTATTGAGATTTTAAGATATGTTTGGATTCTTTGGAAGGCTTTCCTCGTCTTTTCCTACTTCATTGCTACCATAATTCTTCGTTGTTAAAAAAGAGGACACCCACTTCAACTTTACACATACGCTGCTTTGTCTCAAAAGGAAATTGCATAAAACTCAAGTAGTCAAGTCCTTTCTTTATTTAACGAGAAGATGAGAAGGGAGGGACACTTTATTATTTATTTATTTTTGAATGATGATGAAGGACTTGACTTGCGTTTTTCTAAGTTCACTTGTAGGAGTTGTAGCCTTACTTAAAATTACTCTATTTTACCATTAAAATCTTCTAGATTTCTTAGAAAATTTTTAAATCTTATGATGTTATCCATTTATATATATTTTTTAAATGAGTAAATTTTTATTTTAACATTATCAATAATTTAACACATTATCACATTCTAAAATTTTGATGGTCAAAGTTTATTCAAAAGAAGAATAAAGTTATGAACAGAACAAAAAATTACAAGAATAATATTTCTAAATTTTTTTTAAAATTCAGTTGGTATAAATATTTTAAATGATAGTACAAATTTAAGATATGTTTTGTAAGGGCTTCCTCGTGATTTCTTACTGCATTGCTAGGATGGTTCCTCGGTGGCAGAGGCGAGGACAGGGATTCCAACTTTACACGTACGCTGCTCTGACTAAAGAACTTGGAAGATTATTATTACAACTATGCGAAAATAAGTCCAGATATTATTGATGTCACGACTACGACTACGTGGAGACCACTTTATTAATTATTGATGTATAATTATCCACTTGTCAGATCTTTTATTATTGGCTTGCTTTACAAACTCATCTACTTTTTTTAATTTTTTTGACCGAATTGATAGACAAACTCTTCTACTTAACCTTTACTGTTCGTGGACACCTTTTTGTCAATTGTCACTGAAGAGGCTACTAGCGTCTCTTCCAAAATTTTCACACTCCAAATTTTAGGGTGCTCTTGATGGTGTCCATAAAGAGATGACTTGGTAGAGAGAGGAGTTCTCATGAATTGTAGGTATATATAATTCTCACAATTTCTCTTAATTCTATCTTTTCCTGATTGTGAGTATTTAAAAATAGGTTGAATATAAGCCAACTATTAGAGTATGTCACTTCAGTGCTTATCTTGACAACTCATATCAATATAAGTTTAAGTTTGAACTCAAATTTAAATTCACCTATTAGGTTACCAATGTGGACTATTCATTGGCCATGGGTTATGGGTTGGGTCAAACCGACCCAATTTCTAAATACTAACAAAAAAAAAAAAAATTGAATTACATCTTGATAGATAATTAAGTTAAATAAACAATTATAACATATTTTCTTTTATATATAGAAAAAGATACCATAGTCATCTTGTAAAACATAAAAGCTTCCAAAGTTTTGATTATCATCAACAAGCATTTTATGCGGTATTATTTTATGTGTAAACCATTAAAAATCTATAAAAACAAACTGTGAATTGTTTATGTAAGGAAGGACGTATATCCATAATATTTTTCCCATAAAAAAAATATCATAGGGAGGTTTTGTATTACACTAAAATATCCCATTGAGTTTACACTTAAAACCTTTCATAGAGTTAGGACTATAAATAAGTAAACTATTTATAAAGTCAGATTCAGCTCTATAAAAAAACTTGTTTTTGTTCGTTTATTTAAGATACGAGCTAAATTCAAGTTCAAATGTATGTGAAATTATTAAACAAGTTAAGTTTAAACATAATAATATGTTCGTGAATAAACTTGTTAGACCTATAGTTAACGGATTAAATTTATCATTTTTTTAATAGTTTAAACATTTGAGATAATCATTAATTTAATATGGTATTAGAATATGAGATCTTCAATTCAATTCTTAGCTATATACTCTACCTCCCACAAAAGCTTAAGATTTGGGATAATTGACAGTATAACAAAACTTACATGTATGATGCTAAGTAAATAATATTAATTCATAAAAAAGGTACATATAATATTAATATTTCAATAAGAACCCATATATTTCTATAATTCTATTTTTGTTTTTTTCGCGGCAAGATTCCTGAAAGATTGGGCCTGGACTCGGGAGGCCATGCATACTGTAGAAAAACTGACTCGTGAATTCCGTACCCTGTGTCTCACTTTGTTCTTTACTTCTTTTGGTTAGTCACGCTCATGCAGGCAGAAATCACTTCAATGGTTCCACCAATGATACTTTCCCTATTCTTTTCTAACTTTTTGGAAAAAAAAAAAGTAACGTTAATCATGTTAGCTTTTGAATTTGGGCAAGCTTGTCATTTGTGCACATTATACGAGGACTTTTGTCGCTGCTGAATGCTTTCCTCCGAAACTTGGTTGGATTTTTTTTTTCTACTTCTTAATAATATATTTGGAACAGTTTATTTGATTTCATGCAATTTATTTATTTTATATACGTTTCTCAAAAAAAATATTTATTTTATATACAGTATTATATATTTTATTTTTTCAATATATGTTTTTGTTCAATTAATGTTTTTAACTAAAATAAGTTATGGAAAATAAATTATAACAATGGCAGGATTACAATTGTAACCCAATTTAAATATTTTCTAGAACTGCATAAATAAGCAGGAAAAAATGTTGAGACAAACGGTTATGATATAGTCAGAATTCAAACTATATGGGTAAGTTTGGGTATCTCATACCTTTCTATAGTTTATTCGCAAAGTATTTATTAAAATATATATTTTTGTAATTTTTATGCTAAATGTGTGATAAAAAATTAAAATTTCTAACTTATTTTTAGGATTTAAAAAAAGGTTTTGTTAAATTTTGAAAAAAAAAATTGAGACAAAAGACAAAAAGTAAACAAATTTTGCTAAACAATACTCTTGAGAGCACATTCTCCAACATGTTTAATGAGTACATTTGTCACAAGTATTTTCACTTCATTATTGTTCCTTAAGTTCTTTCAAATTTTAGTAATTTGTCTAATTAACAAACTCTATAAATTGGGTTAAAAAAGAACTTCTCTTTCTATTATCTTTTTTTCCTCTTTTTTCCTCTTAGTTTATAAAAAAAAAAAAAAAATGTCAATTAGTTGAGCTATAAAATATTAAAACCTGGCTTCAAAAAAAAAAAAAAAAAAATATATATTATATATATATATATATTAAAACCCTTGTTTAGCTCTAAACTCACTACTAATATTATTTTATCAACTACGTTTAAATCTGTCACCTCAACCGATATGAAATATCTCATAAAAATCAAATTAAATCAAATCAAATACACTATTCCAAACATACCAATAAAAAAACAAAATGTGAATCCGAATCCGGTTGTTAAGAAAGTATTGGGCAGTGACAACTGTCCTAAATAATGTGCACATGAGCTAAAATTCAAAAGGTTGCATAATAATTGATATGTTACACATTTTTCAAAAGTTATAACGAATCGTCATACATTGATCAGTGATTTCTGTCTTGACTAACCAAAAGAGAAAAAGTGAGACAGAAGGTACAGCATTCACGTGTTAAGTATTCAATTTTTTTCGACATTAATCAATCAGTTTGCAAGTGGCCTCTCATCTTCCAGGTATCTTCCGGCAAAATAAGACTTAGAATTATTGAAAGGGCATATATATGTATATGTATATGTATATGGGTTCTTATTGAATTTTCATATTAACTTCCAAGTATATAAAGACGTAGTGGGTGTCCTCGCCTCTGACACCAGGGAAATATCGTAGCAATGATGTAGGAAAAGACGAGGAAGCCCTGCAAATAGACTATAGGTAACAAGTAAAGACCGGTAGAAATTAAAGTGAATAGCAATACAATCGAGGAACTTACTGGAATTGAATTCCGTGTGGAGGAATGTTGGATTCATTGGTTGCGTTAGATAGGAAACTAACGCAGCCTACAGAGAGAAGTAAAACACAATCTGGCAATAAAATGAAATTATATGTTTATTATATATATACACACAAAATTGGAAATTCTCATGTGATTTTTTCACCAAAAACATAATTTTTTGAAGATTTGAATGTAATAACAAATACACTTAACCTTCTTAGGGTAATGTTTTATGTATAAATTGTTAATTATGTCTATGTAGGGTTGTGAACGAAGAAGAACCAAAAAAATTTCATGGTACAAATATTAGAAGTTCAAAATTGTTCGTTTAATTTTATTTTGAATACAAGCAGATCTCAAGCTTATCAACAAAGTAGATTATGTGTTTCGGCTTGGATCATTTTCTTGTTAAACAAGCTCAAATTTGTTCACAAACTAGTTGATTAACTTATTATTTTTCCATATATATTAAACATTGCAACTAAAAGTTTTTATTCCTTCACAAATCTATACTAATATTTAACAATTAAATTATAGTTGAAATTATAGTATTTGAGTTATTTAGATAGAACAATTTTTGTTTATAAACTTATAAAATTAGATTAAAAATTATAAATAATTTTTATTGTGAATATCTATTTATATTACCAAAAAAGTTACAATTATAATTTGATATCTTATGAACTTGTTTATAAATATACAAAATCTAATACCAAGTTATACCTAATAAAAAATAATCCAATTATACGTGTACACTTTAACATATAATGTTATATATACTTAAATTAAGAATTATGTTCACGAGATTGTTCACAAGCAAATTATTATGTGAGTTTGACTTGTTTAACAATCGTGCATAAATTAGAGCTTGAGCTTAGCTCGTTTGCTAAATAAATGTAAATATATAAACAAACTTTTTTTTTTAGTTGAGCCCAAATTGTTTATAAATATCTTGGTTAATTCATACCTCTAACTCTATGAAGGTTTTGAGTGTAAACTCCATGAAATTTCAAATGTAACACAAAACCCTCATGTAGTATTGTTCTATGTGAAAATAGTATCGATACTTCTCAATAGATGAACAATTTAGTTTGTTTTTACAAATGAACTCCATGGGATTTTGAGGGTAACACAAAACCCTCATGTAGTATAGTTCCATGTGAAAATAATATCGATACTTGTCATTATATGAACAATTTAGTTTGTTTTTACAAATGTTGGATGATTTATACATATAATACCACATTTTTCTAAAAAAGAAAAAAAAAATACCACATAGTGTGATCTCTTAGTTAAATGTTTCATACATTTACAATGCCACATGTTTCTTAGAAAACAGAAAACCAAATAGTGTGATTTCTTTCTTGAAGGTCTTCCAACATTATCTGTCGGACAAGTGACTCAATGATTTTCTATGCGTCATCACATACAGTCATAAATTCTCTAATATAAAAAAATTTATGTTGTCATATCCTATTTGGAAACCAATTTAAATAATAATAATAATAATAATATTTTTAATAGATTGGATAGAATTTTGACCTATGCCGTTAGCTCCATGATGATTGCTACCTATGATCATGTTGAGACACCAATTTATTTTTCGTGTAGGTGGAAATTGAACTCAAAATCTCTTATTCAAGTACAAAAGACTTTAATAGTCAAGCTAACTAGAATCTAAAAAAATATTAAGCGATTAGGGGACAAAATTACCGAATTTTACCAAAAATGGCAAAATTGAGTTAACTGCAGAATCATAAACTACTGACCTTAAGGGTCGTCCCAAAACAGACGGGACCTTATTCTGACTTTTAAACTAAAAGTTATTAAGGAAAAACAAATATTAAGCAAAAACACTGTTATCGGGGCCTTAATGAAGGAATTCGCCTAAATTTTGGCGACGTTCATGACATCATGAATCTGGATCAGAACGTCGTTTCCCTTCAACCTGCCAAATTTCATGCAATTCTGACACTGTTACCCCGATGCCCCCTACTGGCACCCCCCTTTGATCTTGCGTTGTGACTTCCTGCGCCCCTGCTGTTCAAGGAAGGCATGTGCTGTCTGTTCTACATCACTCCTCCTCCTCCTCATCTATTCCTCCTTCTTCTACCTCTGGATGCAAATACGAATACGACGCGTTTCTCAGTTTCAGAGGCATCGACACCCGCAACAATTTCACAGGCCATCTATACGATAGGTTGAAGCAAGAAGGCATATTCACATTCAGGGACGATGAGAGGCTCGAGCAAGAAACAGAGATTAACTCAGGGCTCCTGAGAGCAATAGATGAATCGAAAATCGCTGTTGTCGTTCTATCCAAACAATACGCTTCGTCGAGTTGGTGTTTGATCGAACTAGCAAAGATCGTCGAGTGCATGGACAAGAAGAAGCTGACAGTCCTTCCTGTGTTCCACTATGTGGATCCTAGTGATGTCAGGAATCAGAGAGGTTCTTTCGCGGAAGCTTTTGCAAAACATGAAAATCGATTCAAAGATAAGATTGATGATGTGAAGACTTGGAGAGCAGCCTTGACAGAAGTTGCCAGTCTCTCTGGATGGCATCTAGAGGATAAGTAAGAATTTCTTTTCTTTTCGAATGATGGTTTTTATTTATTTTTATTTTTATTCCTGAATTTTCTTATCGTTACTTTCTTTACTTTGCCACATGACATCTTTCTTTTACTTTGCCCCCAGTATATGACAAATCTAGGAAATTATAAGCTCGAATTGGTCTTTGGTTGAACAACATCGCATGCATATATTGTTTGTACCACGTACATACTATGCACTTGTAGAGGTCCCTCTTTTTTTTTTTACTGAACGAAGCTCAGATTGTATGTTTGCTGAATATTTTGTCTCTAAATTAATGTATCTAGCTCTGCCTCATCGAAATTGTTGTTCTGCTATATTCTTTGCAGTTCTGAATCAGAAGTTATCAAAAAAATCATTCAAAGAATAAATAGTGAGTTGGATCGTGAAGTCCCCTTTGTTTCCGAGCACCTAGTTGGAATGGACTCCCGTGTGAAGGAAATGTTGGATTTATGCTTGGGTGAAAGGTTGAATTGTGTTCGCTTAGTTGGGATTTGTGGAATGGGTGGAATCGGTAAAACAACTCTTGCCCAAGAAGTTTATAATAGAATTTTTCGTGACTTTGAAGCTAGATGCTTTATTGCTAACGTTAGAGAAGAGTCTAAAAGTCGACGTCTAGTTTCTTTACAGAAAAATATTCTTTCTAAGATCCTCACGGGAGCAGAAAAAAATATTGCAAATGTTGAAGAGGGAAAGAAAATTCTAAGGAAGAGACTCTGCAATAAGAAGGTTCTTATTGTTCTTGATGATGTGAATAATGAGGAACAACTAAAAGCATTAGCAGAGAAGGATTGGTTTGGTCCAGGGAGTATAATCATTGTAACAAGTAGAGATAGTCATTTGTTGAACAGTTATTGGGATGGAGTGATTGATATATATATAGCTAAGGGGTTGAATGATGATGAAGCTTTGGAGCTTTTTAGTTTGAAGGCTTTTAAGAAACCTCGTCCTCAAGAAAATTATGTGGATTTGTCTATAAATTTTGTGAGTTACGCTAACGGCCTTCCTTTAGCTCTCAGAGTTTTAGGTTCTTCATTGTTTGGTAAAACACTTGATGTATGGAGAAGTGCTCGAGATAAATTAGAAGCAAAACCTAATAGAGACATTATGGATGTACTTGAATTGAGTGTTGATGGGCTTGATTATACACAAAGGGATTTGTTTTTAGATATTGCGTTTCTCTTAAAAGACATGGAAGACTATTGCATAAGAGATACTCTAGAAAGTTTAGGTCATTATACCTACGATATTGATGTTCTTCAGGACAAATCTCTTATAACCATTGCTTCAGATGGAGCTCTTTGGATGCATGATTTGCTTAAAGAAATGGGTCAAGACATTATTCGTCGTGAATCCCCTGAAGAGCCTGGTAAACGTAGTAGGTTATGGAGTTATAAGGATGTCCTACATGTATTGACAAGTAATGCTGTAAGTTGACAAGTTTAAACTTGAATTTAGAAAAGTATATATGTTCTTTCAAATTCTTCTAATAATTTTTCTAATTTCATTGTTTTTTGTTACTAGGGAACAGAGGTAGTTAAAGGCATAATGCTAAACATGCCTATTGAAGCAAAGGAACGCTTGAGTGCTGAAGCCTTCACAAAGATGAAAATTTTGAGATTTCTTAAAATTGGTTATGTGCATCCTCCAAAAGACCTCATTGGAGGTCCTATCCAACTTCCACATGGTCTTAGTTATCTTACTAACGAGTTACGCATAATAGATTGGTGTGGATATCCTTTAAAATCCATGCCAACCAATTTCCAACCAAAAAAACTTGTTGAACTAAGAATGCATTACAATGAGATAAAACAACTATGGAAATGAACTATGGTAAGATTTTCACTTATGCAAATGTGTTTTTCCTTCATTTTCATTAAGGCATGAGTTCGTCTAATTATTTCTTGGTTTATAACAGATTTTAAATGAGTTAAAACTCATTGACCTCAGGGATTCTCAAAACTTAATTGAGATCCCAGACCTTAGTGGAGTCCCAAATCTTAAGCAATTGATCCTCCGACGTTGTACAAGACTCTATAAGATACATGCATCTCTTGGAGATCTCAAAAGGCTTATTCGATTGGATTTGACTGGTTGTAAACGTCTCGAAAGCCTTCCTCATGAGATCAACTTGGAAGCTCTTGAAACTTTTATTATTTCTGGTTGTTCAAGACTAAAGAAGTTTCCAGAGATTGTGGGAAATATGTCATGTTTGTTAGAACTTTTTTTGAATGAGACTGCTATAACAGGGCTACCATTATCAATTGAGCATTTAATTGGCCTTACTAAATTGGATCTAAGAGACTGCAAAAACCTTTCACGTCTTCCGAATGGTTGTTATAGTTTAATGTCTTTAAAAATTCTTAATTTATCTGGTTGCTCAAAACTTAATGAATTACCAGAAAATTTGGCGAAAATCAAAGGTTTGGAGGAGTTAAACTTGAGTGGGACGGCTATAACAGGCCTACCTTCATCCTTTGTTCACTTAAAAAATCTCAAAGAACTCACTCTCTCCAAATGTGTGGGGCTATCATCTAATAAGCTCACGAGGTTTCCTTTGATGCAACCTAGAAGAAGTCCAGATCTCATGGGCATGCTAATGCATTCTTTAATAGGCTCAAGCTCTTTGACCACACTTGATCTAAGTTATGGCAATGTTCGGACAATTCCTAATGTTCTTGGGTGCTTGTCATCTTTATATGTTTTAAATCTAAAGGGAAATAATTTTGTTTGCCTTCCTGAAAGTATCAGTCAACTATCTAATCTGAGATATCTTTATATTGGTGGTTGCACTCATCTTCGAATGTTGCCCAAGCTTCCATTAAATGTTGACTTTATTGATGCAACACAGTGTACCTCGTTGGAAACATTATCGTTAAGGCCAGAATACGATTATCGGCCGAAATTTTGTCTTCTCAATTGCAATAAATTGATCACGAATCAAGGCTGCGGTGACTTGTTTTCAACAATGCTAAGACATTATATCATTAATACCCAGGTCTGTCTCTCACATGTGAAGTTCTAAACATCATGAATTGTATGTTTCAGGGGGGAATGTGCAGAATAACAGTGATAATGATTTGTATATAGTTAGTTAGGCATAGCTTGAAACTATAAGGGAAAATAGACATCTCGAGTTTTAGAAAATCGAGATCCATTTACATAAATTTCGAGTTTTTAAAACTCGAGTTCCATGCAAAATAAAATTTAGTTTTATCGCCCCTATAGTGGCGTTTTTAAGTCTTATAGTGACGTTTTAAAACCCTATAGCGGCGTTTTCCTGCAAAAAAATTTCATAAGTATTCAATACCAAGTTCAGGGAGCCCTATAGTGGCGTTTTTATGCCTTATACTGACGTTTTAAAGCCCTATAGTGGCGTTTTTCTGCTAAATTTTTTTATAACTCCATTTTTAAATCCTATAGTGACGTTTTTAAGCCCTATAGCAGCGTTTTCCGAACTCGAGTTTTTAAAACTCGATTTTCACTTGGATTTTTTTTACAAATCATACCTCAAAAACTTGATTTTTATCTTGAAACTCGAGTTTTAGACACTCGAGATGCTAGTTTTCAATATTCTTTTCCAACGTGACAACTAACTAAATTCTTTAATATTTATTGTTATTTAGAAAAAAAATTCATGTTTCAGGGTAAGCGAGATTGTTACGATGTCGTGATTCCTGGGAGTGAAATTCCGAAATGGTTTAGCCACCAAAATGTGGGGGGTTCAGTGAATGTGCAAGTGCCCTCAGATTTATTAGGTAACAAATTGATGGGAATCGCTGTGAGCGCTGTTTTTGTATTCCGCAAGCATCATATTCAAGATTATGGAAAGCCGATACTTTGGTGTTCCGTTGGTATGGGCCGTTTTTTACCCGTGGAATCTGGTAAGATTGAATCGTATCAGCTGCTGCTGAGATATGTGCCCTTTGCATTCTTTGGAGCGGAATGGACAGAAATATTGAATCAAGTCGACGCTAATGGATTCAGCCAGATTGAAGTTAAATTTGAACCAGAAGGTCCAGGATTGGAGGTTACAAAATGCGGGGCCCATTTGGTATTCGAGCGAGACATTGAAGACCTAATAAACCAAACTAAGGCTGGGCCTAGCAGCTGCATCATCACTCCTTATGATGAGGAAGGTTTTGACGATTCAGAAAAAGATACCAAAATTAAGCGAAGGCGTGATGACTCTGATGGGGAAGGGGCTGGACCTAGTGGAGAAGCTACCTCTAATGATGTAGACGAACCACACCCAAAGAGGATAAGACTCCCTAATCTGATTGAAAGATTAATTCCACGTTTGGGAAACTGGCTTGGGAATTCAAGCACAGAAGAACAAGGTGACTCTGATTGCGAGGAAGAGAAATCCCTGTGAAATTGGTAGCTTTGATGAAATTGGCTGATCAACTTTCTTGTCTTTGACTTTTTGTAAGTCAATATCTTTTCTCCCTCTTACGGAGCTTGTTGGTAGCTGTATATTTCTTTTTTTCTTTTTTAAAATTCGTTGAATTTCTTTTCTTTTTATTCCATGACAAGGTTCTTTTTAGATTGGTAATTTGTTTTCTCATTTCTGCCAGCTACGTCATACTGGATATGAAGGAGTATTTATTTGGACCTTGTTGAAAAGGAGAAACTGTCACGTTGCTGGCTGACGAAAAAGCATGTGGAACTGATTGTATGGAGTCATTTTTGTTCAATTGTGTCGGATGGTAGATTCAGAACTCTCTGTTATTGCTCTCTTTTTATAGTATTTACTACAACTTTCCATAGGAGAATGCAATAGATGCATGGTACTCCAGTGTTGTAAAATCAAATGGAATGAAGAAAATTTGGGCCTCTGTTTCCAAGTGAAGTTAAATTGCAGCAAAGTAGATAAAATTATTTGCAAAGCTTTCTTGTCCTGTACAATAGAACTAATGCAACTATTTTATCATTTAGAAGTAGGACAACTATTTTAAAACTTAAAGGACCCTTCTTTTCTCTTTTTTTATTTTGACTTCACACCACACCACCCATTGTTTGGTTGATTGGAAAGCTACGGAAATTTTCCTTTTTGGTATTTGTATTTTGTGCTGAGTTTGTCCTTGAATTAGGCCTGAAACAGTTGAATTAGGTTCCTGAGTTCTGACTTGTTTTTCTGGGTCCCAATATAACAAAACTACAAAATATCATTATTTTCTGTTTTTATTTTAATAATCTAATTTAAGGACAAAATTTTGTCTAGAACTCCTGATGTGCATGTGTCTATATGACAGGTTAGCTCTGTTGAGTTAATAGAGTAAAGCTATAATATTGATTTCTTTCTTTAGAATATTTGCAGTAGATGGATACTATGCTATCAATTATATCATTTGTTCGGTTATTGCTGGTCAAAATCATAATTTTTATGTACTCAGTACAAAACTTTTATTTTATTTGTGTTTCCCTGTTATCTATGCACTTCTTTATCAGACTATGATCATCCAGCTACCATCCTTGTCAACTTGGAATAAAAAACTTCTCATCGTCTTATTTGTCATTTGGAAATTGATGTCAAGTTGTTCCATCTAGGTGCATTGATGTGGCAGTCCTATATATTGTGTGGATCACGTCTAGATTGGTTGAATCAATACAATTGCAGGGAAGCTTCTATTGCTAGCAACTGCCAAAGCTTGAATGTGCAGAAGTGTGGGCTTTGTCACTACTACATGACTTCTTTATTTGATGATTGGGGTCTCATTTGTCAATTGATGGTTGATAATGGAGAAAGATATAAGCAAAATTGTAATTGTGAAGCAAGACCCTGTAGATTTAGAAGCTATGTTGAAGAAGTTCAGCCTAAAAGACTCAGATTACACATTGATTCCATGCTTAAGGATGAGGGAAAACGAGATGTACAATATCCTCTTGCATTGCTGCCTTCATTACTTTTGAGCTTTTCCTTCTAAGCTACTGGTATGCATCCACCCCCTAGTTTTCTGTTAGATTTATTTCAAATAGCTCATTTATTTCCTCTTTTCTTAGTGATTTGATTAAATATTACTTCCCCATGGTGTAACTTCAACTGGCAAGTCACATCAGTACTGCTTCATTTGGATTTTTTCAAAATTTCTGTGGATGAATACTTCAACAGTGAGCAGAAATTTATACCAAACTTGTGTATTTCCTATATTTAGCTTTCCTGTTGATCAAATTTTCCAAGGTTGCATACCTACATGAACTTGGGCCTAGTCTTTTGTTTTTGGATGAATGAAAAATATTATTAAGAAAACACTCAGTACAAAGCCATACGTAGCATAACAATAGCAACAACAGAACAACTAGACATGATATAGACATATTTGAAGCAGAGCAAAACTCTCTTTAAAGAAACACTTTATGGATTTTCCGAATGTAATATTGACTCTTACAAGGACACCAAATTCAATCACAACAGCACCTAGCATAAAAATTATAGATGTAGCAGGAAACACAGCGACAGGAAACAATTCAGCACAACTGCGCAGGATTCCCTGGCTTTGCTAGAGTCTGATAGTGGAATATTCCAACTTTCACATAGAGATATATTCATGCTAGTCTTTGCTAGAGTCTATGAAATTCCCTCTATCTGCCATCCTTACACCAATCTCGCATTTCTTCAACTGCTCCTCACTTTAAATATTCCCTCCTTGAATTCTGGCATTTCTATGACTGCATAAATGGTGTGTTAAAAATCAAACACCACCTCTCTCTCTCTCTCTCTAGAAATTTCTCTCTTGCTCTCTCTCTGGAGTATTCTTTCTACAAGACTCTCTTGCACAGTTAAAGTCCAGCCACAACTTTAGGATGTCTAGAAGCATAGAGAGAGCAGTTTATTGTTACTGGGCTAGAAATATCAAAGTCGGTAACTTAACCAACTTGAACCAAGTATAAATGGGAAGTGATAGTACTTATTTGGTGTGTGAAGTGTAAGCACCAATTCCTAGTGTGAGTATATATGTCTTTACAAGAGTGAGTGTGGTAAAGTAAATTGCCTGTGTCTGTTGTGCGGAGCGAGTGCAAGTGAGTTGGTGTGTGCATTATAAGAATTTAGTTTTGGAAAACTGTAAAAGGAAAAAGTTGATGTGTGTGTCTATTGTGTAAGCAAAGTGTGGTGTGTGTCTATGCAGAAGTGTCTTGTCTTTAATTTGAAATCAGAATTTGTTTTGGTCTTCATTACTTCTTGTGGTCTTTCCTCAACATGGTATATAACACCTGCCATGCTAACTTACATAAGGACTAACTTACATAAGGAAGCTTTAAGACTCTTGCCTTTTAAACTTTCCAACCCCCATTCAGCAACCTTATTTCAGTTTGTTTTGGGAGTCTATGACGAATCTGTTCATAACTTCACTCCATAATCTTTTTGACAAACTGCATTCAGAATATAGAGCCCATTTGTTTAGGCGTATTGAGAGACAAAAACGTGCGTTTAGCAAATCATGAAAATCTTGATATGTCTGGCTGGGCGAAATTTGTGGGATTGCGTTTTTGAATTTGTAGATTTTTGTGTTTCAGGAAAGGCAATTTCCCGTTGTGATTTCAAAGTACCATTTCCAAGGAACTTGTTGGAATAGAATCCTGTGTGATGGAAATGTTGGATTTATATTTAGTTGAAGGGTCGGATGGTGTTTGCTTTATTGGGATTTGCGGGATGGGTGGAATGGGTAAAACAACTCTTGCACTAGAAATTTATGAAAGAATTTTGGGCAGCTTTGAAGCTAGCAGCTTTATAGCTGATGTAAGAGAAAAAACTAAAAATCATCATCTAGTTTCTTTACAACAACAACTTCTTTCTAACATCCTTAAGGGAAGTAGAAAAAATATATCAAATGTTTTTGAGGGGATCAATGTTATAGAGAATAGACTACGTAATAAAAAGGTTCGTATTGTTCTTGATGATGTAGATGGAGAAGAACAACTTGAAGTATTAGTTAGGAACCACAATCGGTTTGGTTTCAGGAAGAAGAATAATTGTAACAAGTAGAGATAGCCACTTGTTGAGAAGAAGTGTTATGGATGATATATATATATATATAGTCAAGGGATTGAATAACAACAATGCTTTGCGACTTTTTAGCTGGAGAGCTTTCAAGAAACCCTATCCTGAAGAAAATTTTATGGATTTGTCTAAGGACTTGGGGAATTATGCCAATGGCCTTCCTTTGGCTCTTAAAGTTTTAGGTTCTTTGTTGTTTGAAAAAAGAATAGATGAATGGAAAAGTGCCTTATCTATATCTATATATTACTAAAAGTTGAAGCGTAACGTTTAATGTTGTTGCTCTCATGTTGTGCCATATCAGCTGCTATATCATTTTTTTTTTTAAATATAATTTGTCCTACAATTTTAAAATGGTTTTTACAATTTTCAGCCTTATAAATGCAGCCCACTACTTATTTATTTACTTCCACTATCACCATATAATAAATCTGTATAATTAATTTAGCCAATCTTTTATTTATTTAGTTCCACTATCAAGCCCAACCCAAAATCTTTTTAGTTCAACTTTAGGATTTTGTGTGAGCATTTTCAGCTTAAAGGAAGAAAAAAAAAAAAACAATAAAAAATTATATATATAAAAAATATTTTTTTCTTTGTTAGTTTAATACTTTAATTTATTTTTAAAAATATTTTTACACACTCTGAATTAAATTTTGTACATCTTTATTACAAGTATTTCAAATTCTAAGAATAAAAAGTAAGTGTTTATGAATTGTGTCACTCTTTTTTTTATAAATTTATATTATGTGTGTGAGTGTATCTAATATTGATTGTGTGTATTACTTTTTATTATAGTGTTATTTGTGTGAATTATGATATGTGTAGATGTTTGTGTGTACAATATAAATAGAATATAATTTAATAATTAAGAAATAGAAATGGTTTGTTACATGTGTGTGTATTGTTATCATGTTATAATAACTTTTTTTTTTTTATAAAGTTAGTAAAATTTAAGAAAAAAAAAATTGTAAAGTTAGTGTTTGTCCAAGCATTTGATTGGTTAAGTAAACACGTAGTGTATAATTTTATGTATGAATGAGTATGGTTATGTGTGTTAATAATTAATACAAAGCTAATGAGTTTAGTTTTGTCATTTAGTTTAAAATATTTTTATAAAAAAAAAATAACAAATAGATAATAACAATTGCATAAAAATAAAAATGTTAGATAAACTTAACAAAATAAAATAATCATAGGTTCATAACTACCCACATTGGTAATAGATACTCATAATGAACTATCATATAATAATTAAAAATTTGAGAATTTGTAGAAAAAAATTGTAAAACTTCATATATTAATTTTTTTTATCGATAACTCGATATATTCAAGTCCCTTTTTTATTAAAATTTTTTAATGACCCCCCTAAATAAAATTCCTGGAGTCGTCACTGACCTTCCTTTTATCTTCTTACAAGTTACAACCTTTGAGCAAACCATCTGAATCTTTCTCTCTTTGTATGCCAGTGTTCCCTTTGACCAGAAGAAAAATACTTCCAACAGTCCATGATTTTGAAATTTCACATCTATTATTTAAGAAGTTGTATTCTGAACAGGCATGTACCCCATGAAGATGTTCTATAATCTATTGCACAAATTATGCATCTTGTCCACTTTTGTCTTGGTCCAACCACTTCAAAAGTATTTAGATTTAAGAATTCATTAATATTATCTATCGCAGAGAAGTTGTCAACTGTACAAAGACAAGTTAGTCTAATACTAAAGTAAATCAAGTTTCCCAACACCATTATCCTCTAATGTAGCATGTATGGTTCTTGAATTACCTTCAGCTTGCAAACCTGGGTAACCCCATTCTCAATGCCTAATGTGAACTTCTCAAACTTTCTTAGCAGCTTTCAAAATTTTTGGCTCCATTCTGGAATAAATATACTCTAGTCTCCTGCATAAATTCAATCTCTGCACACGAAAGCTAACCTATCACTTGTGCCCCCAGGTTAAATGGAATAGCAGTCCAACACCAACCCAAGATGACAAGTAACATCAAACACTAAACCACTTTTGGATTCTGACATGGTATCTTATGCAGTTTAGTATTGCTACCTGAGGCCTTTCATTTAGTTTGGAGACTGTCTCTTTTAGTAAAATTTTCAGCAAATTTCAATGTTTACCGTTTACGGCACCAAATGTTTAATATTTAATCTAGCAATTTGTCTCACTCAGAAGTCAGAAGATCAAATTCATTCCCCACATAATGGACCAGAAAGGACTGAAGTGGACCTAAAAGGACTGAATGATTAATATTTGATCTAACAGTATGTCTTACTCAGAAGATCGAATTCGTTCCCCACATAATGGACCGGAATGGGCCGAAGTCGACAACTAGACCGAAGTGGGCTGAATGGACCAAAATGGACTGAAGTAGACCGAACTGAACCGAGTGGATCAAATAGACCGAACTGGACCAAAGTGGATGGAATGGAGCAAACTGAACCAAATGATCTGTAAAGCTTACTTTTGATTATCCTACACCGTCTTGTAGGATTTCTAATTATTTGGTTGAAATGAGATATGCGTGAAGGAATTTGTCGGTTTAGATGAGTATTTGGTTATTGTTCTATGAAAATATAGTGATTATCTATGTGTCTATATATATATATATATATATCATATATTATATAATAAAAGTTGGGCATAGAAGCTGTAGTTGCGCCAAGTGGTTGCACTAAATTGCAGAATTTTTTTTTAGAATTTTTAAAAAATTAATATAATTTTTTTGTACTTATCTCCTTCTCCTATAAATTTTAAATTGATAAAAATCTTAATTTGATTACAATCCAAACTCTTCATCTAATCCTTTTATTATTATAATTTATAAGTTGATAAATTTTTTTAATTTGATTACAATTCAAACTCTTCATCTAATCATTTTTTTTATTTAAATTATATTGCTATGTGTAAAAAAAAAAAAAAAAAGCGCTCTCAAAGTGATAGAGAAAACAAACAGGTTTATTCTTTATTGTTTTTTCTAAATTTATATC